>NW_026874854.1:0-17391 GCF_032173495.1 Musca vetustissima
AAACATATGCTCAAAGACATAATACCCTGTACCACAGTGTGGTGAAGGGTATAACAATGTTTTATACTTTACACCATTTGGATGATTATTAAAATATCAAAAATTAATGGGGGCTTCTAGAAAAAAACTCATTTTATGATACCGCAAAATAAGTGAGAAAAAGATGATTGAAATTCGCAAAAAAATTATTAGTATATAGGGCTATGATAAAACGGAGATCCATATTGATATTTTTGGTAGTGAGATTTGATAGCCAATCACAATGATAAAACGGAGATCCATATTGATATTTTTGGTAGTGACATTTGATAGCCAATCAGAATACAAAATACCAAATTACAACCAATTTGGTTGAAAAGCGTGTCCAAACTTTTCTAAATACCGACATGGGTCCATATTGTAATTTATTTTATTACAATTTTGGCAAACAAGCCTAAAAGGCCGTCTATGATACAGAAACAAACTTGACTTAAATTACTCTAGCGAAAAACCCCAAAATGTGGAACTATTTTGACGACGCATGGTAGGGTGGAACATGTGTATGAAAACCCCAAAATACTGCAATTTAGGTCAAAGCTATATGAGGCAATCCCCAACGTACACAGAGTTTTATTTCAGCGGGTGGGGATCAGTTTGTAAATTTTTATTGCAGAAAATAATTATGTTGTATGCGAACGTCCTTGGATGCTATACCTAAGGCGGGACAAATTTTGATTACATCGTGTAGGAATTACCGAACACTTGGAGTTATCATTATATGAGGTTCTATACCTAAATGCCACAATGATCCCAATGTAACAAATTTCAATTTCGAATTTGGTTGGAAAACGCGAACCCCAAAATACCGAGAATTGGGGGTACCCTTATAAGGGGGCTATGCCTAAACGTGGACCGATATAGCCCATCTGCAAACTTCACCTGTAGCCTGTAGACAAAGGACAAGTCTATGCAAAATTTTAATTTCACTCTATCTCAATTCCTTCTAAAGATAGCGTGGTTACAACAGACAGACGGCTAGATCGTCTTAGAATATATATATTTTCGTCCGATTTAATGTAAATTTAGCCCAGAATGATGTGTGCCAAGTTTCGTGAAAATCGGTTGAGATTTAGATATAGCTGCCTTTTTTATAGATTGATGTTAAGTAATTGACGTACCAAGGAACAAAACGTACTGAAATTAGTATAGCCTAACCTGTGACAAGTTTCGTTGAAATCGCTTCATATTTGGATATAGCTTACATATATATTTTCGCCCGATTTTAAGTAAATTGGACATCAAACTCCTTTTGTTAGTTAGATTGACATCAAATTTTGCACAACGTACAAAATTGAGCATAGAATTACGTTGTTGCTTTTTCTAGAAGTACAGGCATAGCCCAACGGATGACCTATTTATATTTGTTTGAAGTCGATTTACATACTTTTGTCCCATTGTAGCAAACGAATGACATGTTTATGGATAGATCTAGGTACATTCACATTTAGATAAATATCACATCTTTTATTTCATCCAATTTCATGTTAATAGTCCTGTTTAATAAACCCATTGTGGTGAAGGGTATCATATAGTCGGCCCGTCCGACGGCAAATGCATTTTATTTCATTAGAATTCAGAATAAACCAAAATCCAGCCACATACCTCAGCATACGAATATTTCCAGGTAATATAACACTATACATTGAAATAATCCATATCAAACTTAGAGGATTTGTTGGAAAATGCCTCAATAAAATATTTAATATCATATGGAAATTGTATTGTATTCCCAGCATCGAACTCTATTCTGCATATACATTTTCATCTACTACACACATAGAATGTTAGTTATATGTGCAAATACATGTTACGCACATACACACATATGTATTGCCACAACCAAATACATTTTCAAGCTGCATTTTCAAGTGATAAACCATTGACAATGTTTCTTTTTAGTTCGTTTAGGAATATAAACACACATACATAGCAACCTTTCCTTCCATTCCCTTGCTCTTACAATAACAAAAAATTACCCATCTACAATTTAAAGTACAATTAAATAACTGTTGAGTTAAGCTCGGAAAATCCCAATACAAGCATCAGAGAATCTGTTCATGGAAAATTGGCATTTTGTGGCATTAAACGAGAAATACTCTAACAGCAATTTCCTGTCACCAGTTAGATAGGGAGAGAGTGAGAGAGAGAGAGAGAGAGAGAGTGAGCGAGAGAGCTTTAAGTAATAGGTGACAGAAGTGTATGAGAATGGTGTTGATGTGACGTCGTCACAGAGAATTACATGCGGGTAAAAATGTTTTTAATCCTTTTAAATGCTTTGCAAAGATTAAGTACTTCAATTGTGACAGTCAGGCAGACAAACGAACAGAAGTTGTTGTTCACACTTATTTAGATATATCTACTATTTACAAGTTTTGTTTGTGTTAAAGTAGTTGTGTGTTGTTGTAATATTAGTGTGATGGCCATACAAAAACATACAAAATAGGAATGTTATCACACTGGCCTTCCCTCAAATACATAGGATGCGGCTAAAGCAAACCTGCGAAGATGTTTAAGTTTAATATATCAACGAACATAGAAGCTTTCAGGAAGCTAAAAGCTAGTATTTAAGTTGGAGTATTGAAATTTTGTTCGGACATTGTTATTTGTCCTAGGCTATTTTGGTATTGAAAATAAGATATTTCGGACAACGTTTTGGTATAACCACCATATGAAGGTAACTCCTTAATATTCTGTATTTAATGGGTTTTGGCACGTTTTTATACCCTCAGCATTATGGCTAATAAGAGTATATTCACTTTGATGCGGCAAATTGTGCCTCATCCAAATCAAATTCGAAGATGTGAAATATCGGTCCACTTCTTCTGGTACCTCTCCCACAAAAAGATCAAAATTATGCCAAAACCACTAAGGAAAGTAGTAAAATAGGACGGGATCGACTATATGATACCCTTCACCACTTTGGGTACATTCAACAGATGAATCCTAACAGACGTCGCATTTTTAAAGGACCAGTAAAATGATATTGAGTCCATAAACATTTCATTCTGCAACCGATACTAAATTTTTCATTGGGTCAGATATAGAAGCTATATCTAAATCTGAACCGATTTCAGGAAACTTAACACACATCATTCTAGACCTAATTCATTACGCTGTGCCAAATTTCGTGCAAATCGAGAGATATTAGGGGTCTTTGGTGCACCATTTACATTAAATCGGACGAAAATATATATGGTAGCTATATCTAAATCTGAACCGATTTTCAGGAAACTTAACACACATCATTCTAGACCTAATTCATTAAGCTGTGCCGAATTTCGTGCAAATCAAAAGATAAATAAGGACATTGGTGTACCATTTACATTAAATCGGATGAAAATATATATATATATATATATATATATACATTTGGGCCAAATAAGTGACCTATGCCAAATTTCATCCAAATTGGTACCACAGTGTGGTGAAGGGTATAATTAATTTTAAATGTGAACGGACTATCTGATTTGAACCAAACTTTGCACGACCTATTATTATTTACAAAGCCGATGATGGGACCCGTTGGTCCACGCCTTCTGGCACCTCCTCAATAAAGGGTTAAAGATTGGCTCCGATGGCACATTTTTACCTGTTTTAGTATAAATTTGATACGTTGTGCAAAATTTCGTGTCACTCGAAAAACAAGCGGGGTTTAGTGCACCATTTACTTAAAACCGGACGAATCTACATCTAAATCTGAACCGATTTCAACAAAACTTTACACACGTTAGGTTATACTAACTAGCTTAACAACTAATCCTGAAAGGGGGTAGTCCACTGTACCAAATTAAAACAAATTCGTTGAAATAGCGCATAAAATTACGAAAATTAGAGGTACCTTACATAGGGGCTATGCTAAACGTGGGCAGGTATAGCCCATTATCAAAACTGACCTGCCTGCAGACATTTGGCAACTCTATGCAAAATTTCAGTACCCTTTCTCAATCGGAAAAACAAACTTAATATACCCTCTATACAATGGGGGAGGTTCCGATTTACATATCGGCCGATTTAATCAAAATCGGGCAGCATGTAATAAAATTTAGCGTAGTTACTGTACGTCGAATGGTGTGTGCCATGTATTCTTTAAAATGATTTAGATTACTATATAGCTCTCATATTGAAGTTTGTCCGATTTCACACAAATTGTACATCAAAAGCTCTAAGACATTCCTATTAACATCAAATTTTGCATTGATATCTGAATAACATGTGCATGGATTCATGGAGTCCGTTTCATATATCTACAGTAGCGAGCCATAAAAATGCAACAACGATTCAAATTATGTTTATGTGAGGTATACAACGTTGTCTCCCCCACTTCACTTCCCAATCTAGAAGTAGACAGCAGAGCTCTTTATCCTTAGTGACAAGGAGAGTACATTCTTCGTTGTCCTTTGTGTGATAAACTTTTTTCTTCTTCACACTTTTTACTTCTAATGTTGTAAAACAAAGACTCGCAGCCCCAACCTCTAACAAAGCCACTCCTATAGATGTTTGTCTGGATGGTCTTAATCAATTGTCCTCCAATAAAAGATCTTGGGGGACGGTCATTATACCCTTCACCACACTGTGGTACAGGGTATTATGTCTTTGTGCATATGTTTGTAACAGGCAAAAGAAATCGAGATCGACCCATGGTTCCTTTTGAGAATATGCATAGAATCACTTTCTGAGTCGATTTATGCATGTCCGTCCGTCTGTTGGTGTTAAATTGTAAACAAAGTACAAGTCGCATTTAATTTCCGATTTGGCTGAAATTTGGCACAGCTTGTCTATTTGGCCCAAGGACGAACCCTATTAAATTGGGAATAATCGGTTCAGATTTAGATACAGCTCCCATATATATTTTTTACTGAAAATCATTCGATTTGCACGAATTTTGGCATAGCGTACTGAAATAATTCTAAAATGATGTGTGCTTAGTTTCGTGAAAATCGGTTCAGATTTAAATATAGCGCCCATATATAGTTTCGCCCGATTTTTGGTAAATGGTACACCAAATTCCATGAAAATTTTGGCATAGCGTACTGAACTAAGTCGAAAATGATGTGTGCTAAGTTTCGTGAAAACCGGTTCAGATTTAGATATAGCTCCCATGTATAGTTTTGCCCGATTTTTGGTAAATGGATCACCAAAATCCCTGAAAATCTTTCGATTTGCTCGAATTTTTGCATAGCGTACTAAATTAAGTCTAGAATGATGTGTGCTAAGTTTCGTGAAAATCGGTTCAGATTTACATACGTACTCTATATATATTTCCGTCCGATTTTAAGTAAATGGTGCACTAACGATCCGAAGCTAGGCCGATTGACGCAACGTACTGAAGTTAATATAAATTAATCTCTGATAAGTTTCCTTGAAATCGGTTCAGATATAGATATAGCATAGCTTCCATATATAATTTCGACTTTAGGATACATATGCTGATTATACCCAAAGTGTTAAAGGGTATCATATAGTCAGCCCAGTCCGACTATACTACTTTCCTTACTGGTTTTATATTTGGTTTCCTCACTTTTGTTGCCTACCACGGCGAAAGTGCATTATTCGTTTTCACTTATGTGCCAAAAGGCCGCTGTTCGCTATTAGTTATCCGGTTCATCCTGGCCGGTTCTAGTATTTTTGTCCCAGATAGCTGTTTCTTCATTGTCGAGATCTTAGCAATGTCTTTCATCTCTTCTTCCATTATCAGCTTCTTATGAGCTCCTCCGAGAAGCGAACAAGTTTGAACATGTTTTCTTAAGGGTTTTTTTGATTTTCATATGGGGAATATTAAGACTATCCGAATGTTCTAACCCGCTGTAAAGAACAAAATAATATATTTAAACATTATTTAAATTTCCCTTATATTACCTGAAATAATGACCCTATTAATATAAAAGACATGCGACACGTTTATAATTATTTTGGATAAACTATTCCCCCATAAGCTTTGTAGCAATGTCTCAGTTATTTATTATTTAGCAACAGCAATAAACATTTAGTGGCAATAATTTCAATATATCTCCCACCATTTCAAACAGACTGACTATAAATGTTCCAAATTTCTTTATAACAAACTTTTTAGTACAAGCATAATAAAAATTATCTCTAATAGTTGCCCTTCCTTCCATTTTTTGCTACAAAGCTATTAAATTAAAATAGGAGGAAATAAAAAAATCACCCATTCGTCCGTGCTAACAAAGGGACGGATGGATGGACTGACTAGCATGGATGGATGGACTGACGAGCATGATGAAATGATGTTCATTTATCATATTGCTCGGCAAACCCCCTAACACCCATGCGCTATGTATCGCGCATTGAATTCATCATGGAAATTCCAAGTGTTCTTCGCTTCATTTGTTACAGGAACATGTGAACGTCATGACACATAGAATGGAAATAAACGAACGAACGAACGTGAAATAAAATAAATGGTTAAAATTCTTGTATTTGAGGGTGTATGTAATTTATGGCGCTAACCATGCACCCCTTTATTGCAGGGTGCATGTAGGGTTTACGTTCTAAACTAAACATGATAAAATGTAATAAATTTACTGTCATTTTCTAAAATTAAAAATTGTTGTTGTTTGGCACATAGGTGAAATCCCCCGTGACATTTTTCTAATGTTCATATGAAGAAGGCTTAAATGGAGTTAAGTGTGTTCTTCTACACCTTCTTGTTAACAAAAGAAGGGCACATGTAAATGTAAATGTTATAACATTAATTTAAAATGGAATGAAGGGAATTTATTTAGCATAACAATGCATACGCAATATTCAACACGTGTAGTTGTTATGCATATTTTTTTATACCCTTCAACACACTGTGGTACAGGGTATTATCTCTTTGTGCATGTTTGTAACATGCAAAAGGAAACGAGATAGATGCATGGTTCCTTTTGAGAATATGCATAGAATCACTTTCTAAGTTGATTTATGCATGTCCGTCCGTCCGTCTGTCTGTGCATGTTAAAATGGTGAACAAAGTACAGCTCGCATTTATTATCCGAATTGGATGAAATTTGGCATACGTCACTTATTTGGTCCAAGGACGAACCCTATTGAAATTGGGAAAAATCGGTTCAGATTTAGATATTGCTCCCATATATATTTTCGCCCGATTTAAGGTAAATGGTGCACTGAAGTCCCTAAATATCTTTCGATTTGCACGAAATTTGGCACAAAGTATTGAATTAAGCCGAGAATGATGTGTGCTAAGTTTCATGAAAATCGGGTCAGATTTAGATATAGCTCCCATATATATATATATATATTCGTCCGATTTAAGGTAAATGGTGCACTGAAGTCCCTAAATTTCTTTCGATTTGCACGAAATTTGGCACAAAGTATTGAATTAAGCCTAGAATGATGTGTGCTAAGTTTCATGAAAATTGGTTCTGATTTATATATAGCTCCCATATATATTTTCTTCCGATTTAAGGTAAATGGTGCACCAATGTCCCTATATATCATTCGATTTGTACGAAATTTGGCACAGCGTACTGAATTAAGCCTAGAATGATGTGTGCTAAGTTTCATGAAAATCGGGTCAGATTTAGATATAGCTCCCATATATATTTTCGTCCGATTTCAGGTAAATGGTGCACCAAAGTCCCTAAATATCTTTCCATTTACCCGAAATTTGGCACAGCATAATGAATTGAGTCTAGAATGATGTGTGTTAAGTTTCCTGAAAATCGGTTTAGATTTAGATATAGCTCCCATATATATTTTCGTCCGATTTAATGAAAATGGTGTACCAAAGTCTATATATATCTTTTGATTTGCCCGAAATTTGGCAAAGCGAAATGATATAGGTCTAAAATGATGTGTGTTAAGTTTCCCGAAAAACGGTTCAAATTTAGATATAGCTCCCATATATATTTTCTTCCGATTTAAGGTAAATGGTGTACCAAAGTCCCTGAAAATCATTTGATTTGCACGAATTTTTGTCATAGCGTATTGAATTATATCTAGAATAACGTATGCTTAGTTTCGTGAAAATCGGTTCAGATTTTGATATAGCTGCCATATATAGTTTCGGTCAATTTTAGGTCAATGGTGCACCAAAGTCCATGCAAATCTTTTGATTGGCAAGAATTTTGGCACAGCGTACTAAATAAAGTCTGGAATGATGTGTATTCCTCCTATATATTTTCGTCCGGTTTTAAGTAAATTGTACACTTAAGCTATGCCGATGCCAACGTACTGAAGTTAATATAAATTAATCGCTGGCAGATTTGCTTCAAATCAGTTCAGATATAGATATATCGTAGTTTCCATATATAATTTCGACTTATTTATGTTAATTGTACACCAAATAATCAATGGGAGTCTGATTGAGATTAAATTTTAAAAAGTGCAGCGACGTCTTTTAATTATGTATGTATTGCGTATCTAATATTATAAATATAAATGTAAATTACATTTTCGATTACATATGAAACAGCGAAGTGATGGACAAAAAACAATAAGAGAAGGTCATCATCGGACAGAACCAACTATACACTTTAGGTATATACAAGAGAGGCTCAAATATATAACTTTTCATGAAATTGGACGGAAATAAATATGTCATCCATATGCACTTTACAAACGCCAATCTCTGTAATATATCATGTTAACCTAACCGATTTAAAGTAAACTTGATTCACTTCATTATACTCTCCACCATAAGTTTGAAGTACTTATTAAATTTGTCATTCCATTTGTAAACTCCTGGAAATTTTGCACATAAATTATCCCCATACCAAAAAGTATCAATATTGACTCACCTCTTATTATTCCAATTTTTAGGAATTATGGGTTCTCATTAGTCGTCAAATGATCCTACCAAAAAAGGCAAAGCTCCACATAAAAGTTCCTATCGATTTTATGTATTTTGAATGTCCACCCTATGGCGAAGGGTATAAAAAGTCCAAATCGGTATACAATAAATGGGAATTATTTCTAAATCTGAGGGCGGTGTTGTTTGGTGGATAGAGTGCAAGACAACAAACTAATGGGTCCCGGATACAAATTCCGGTGGAGGAAAAAGTTGTTTTCTAATGTTTGTGTTGTGAGGGTATTATTGCTTTGTGTGGCCCCCAAAGTTTGTAAAGCGGCGAAATATTGGTAGACCCACCTTTTAGTATACCGATCGTCATATTTCGACGATCGAAGTCAATCGAGCCATGTTTGTCCGTCTACCTATTGTGTTACAGGCCACAGTTATGTGATACGGGCCACAATTTTGCATGTAGGACCTGTTGTGGTCGAAGAAAACCCTAATTGTTTTTGATTATGATCGGTTAATGAAAAAATGAAAAAAGAGGATGAAATGGACCAAAAACTTTATTTTTGTTTGTTTTTCTGGACGCTGTAGAGTGATGGTATATAGGGGATGATATTGAACGAAAATTTATTTTTGCCGGTTTTCTAGCCTGTCTAGAGGACATCACAAATTATATCCACATCTGGTCTACAATTGAGAATGGCTGTCTTAATAATGATCGGGCAATATTTAGAGGGTCAAATGAACATTTTTAATTAAAGATATCATTGTTCAGGGAAGAAAGATCGGATGTTGGTTCAGGGGAGTGCAAATATCGAAAAGTCTTGTCAAGACTCGGAGTATAGATCTGTTATTTGGATGCTAACCTAAAAAATATATCCATATCGATAAATTTTGATAGGGAGATTTGCTACAGAATGAGTATTCAAAAACCTAAATTAGATTCAATCAGTTAAAAACGCGCCAATAAACTCGAATGTGCCAAATAATGGGGTGTGCCGGAATATGGAGGCTAACCTAAAAACGTTAACCAATAAATAAATTATAGCCAATTTGTTTGAAAAATGTGCTCAACCAAAATACCAAATAATGAGGGGTCCTCAAAATACCAAATAATGAGGGTACTCTTGTATGGGGGACTGAGGTGAGTATTAAAATCATATATTCACTTCACATTATTGTGGTATATAGTGGCTCTAATACCAACCACGTTTTAAGTATATTAAAGTGAAAACCACATCTGAAAGGAAATATCATAATTTCGAAAATTTCACAGCAAAGTCGTGATTTTTTCCGCAATTATTTCGCTTGGGAACGCAGGCTTCCAAAAGCATAGCCATCTTACTCGATTAGTCCTCGTTTTATTTTCGTCAATCCTTGTTTTTCATTTATTCGAGTCCATATAGGCCTGTTGTAGCCTAGATTATGGGGCTGCCATCGATCGTTATCTAGAAACTATACCTCCTTGAATTTTGTGCAGAAATTGTGGTCTTTGCTTATTCACTGTTGTCATCTTCCTCTGGGTGGCGATATCTCCTTCATGACTTGATTTTGATGCCGTGGTTTATGTCGTGGTTTTTCAAGTTTTCCTAGAAAGCGGGATATATCAATCATGTATTTGGTATAGCCTTGATATAACAGTATCATCCCATTTTCGGTATTTTGATTACAATTGCCAACGTTTGATTAACATGAAGTGACTGCGATTTAACATTTTGGGGTCCCTGTAAAAAATCGCTGCAGAAAATTTTTAATAGAAGTCCATCTTTTGAAATTGGCCACATAATGATTTACACCGTTTACTATATCTTGATTATCCTGGCATTCCGAGTACTTGGTAGGTAAATACATCTTCGCTGAAAAAATAGGTATATATCTTTGTTTTTTACAAAGAACCACTCCATATTTTCAGTATCTTGAATGCTCTCCTCATAGTATGGGTACGAACATTTCGACACCCCTAAACTTAAAGACAGCTTTGTACTAGTGGAATTTAACAATTTAATTATTTTAAATACTTCTTAAAATTATAGCCACCCATATCTGTAAACCTAACGCCCAAGGATAGTTAAGTAATTAACTTATGTTTAACGTAATTTACCAGGGTACCTTACGAATATAAATTCAACCTAGTTTTGTTCCATCAGCATTATCGTCATCACAATGACTGACAGTTTAACACACCTAGGAGAAGAGCAGGTCTCATTCTCTAATTCCGAGAATATTTTACATTTTGTGGTAATTTTATAAGTTGCCTAGACGACTAACCTAAATACGTACCTTACCCGCAATCACACATACACATAGTTGCCTGTACAATTGTGCAAGTCATGTACATACACACGCAGGCATATCATCGAAACCCTTCACTATTAGATCTACACTAGACCCTGAAATATCTATACAGTTAATGTTTAATTTATGATGATGTAGGCCATGTTTTTATGCCGATATTCTACGTGTGTGTGTGTATGTGGGTGAATATGCGAGTGTGTGGTTTCCTTTTCCGTTTCATTTCACGCTCGATGGCCAGTATCGATTATGTGTGGTAATGCTTATTGGCTATATAATGTTCGGGATACTTACTGATACACAATGGATATTAGCATATGGTCAGTTGGCTTTGCACTGCAACACTTTTGCCATTCGCACAGCAGCAGCAGCCCAACGATAGGGGTAGAGTCCAACGTTAATAATTTGTGATTTTTTACAAATAGCTAATGGTGCTTAACAATCTGTGCAAGCAGATCAGTAACATTTATCGCAAACAAAAAAAAAACAAGCCAAACCATTGGATAGTCATTAATCTTTTAGAAAAAAACAGGGTTTTAATTAAGATACAAAAATTCAGATACAAAAATTCACCAGCCATGATTTCGTAGAAATTTTAATTATCCCAGAGTTTAAATAAAAGCTGTACATTTAAGGGAACCCCCCCCATTCTCGATTTTTTATTTTTAAGATTTTAAATGGGCTGGTAAATGAATACCAATACTTGTTAAGGTTTGTAACTTTGCACATATATATTTGAAGATTTCAAAAGGAAGAAAAATTATTTACGAAAAAATTTTGTTGTTGTTTTGTTGTTGTTTTTTGTGATCAAAGAAAAGTCCTTATTTTTGATGGCGGGCATGATAACTCCTCACTGGAACATCGGAATCCGAAAATTCCAACGGTGTTGGAAAGAGTACATGTCTGGCTCTCGTATGAACTAGGATTATTGACCTCGCTCTAAAATTAACAAAATGGCGGACCTTTGAAAAAATATTTTTGGAAAATCGTCAATTTTTTACCAAAAACCAAGTTAAAAAATAAGGAAGATCTTAACCGATTGGCTTTATCCTAGTTCATACGATAGCTATACACTCACAGAGAAACGTGTAAAAATTTGAAATCGATTGGGTTATTAGTTTTTGAGTTATCGTGCCCGCCATTCGCAAAAAAATGTTTAGAGAAAAACGCGTTTAAAGTTTGAGAAGCCCTTCAGCCGTCACTTGATGCTGACACAATAAATCGGCTATATCTTCAAGAGTTCTTGAGATTTTAACTTGAAATTTTGCAGGGACATTCTTGAATTAGTGTAGATTGGAATTAAGTCAACAAAAATTTTGACCCCGAGAATGGGGGGGGGTCCCCTTAATATTGTTGTAAATTGTATTTACACAACTCGGATGCTGACCTTCAATTCGTTGTAATTGCTCATAAAATTGGGCCAACAGATTTATTACAAAAATTTTATGGAGATATTTTATTTATGTAGTAAAACATGTAAAATTAAATTAATGAATTTAATGGGTTGAAATGCTAATTACAATAATTTACAAAAGTGAAAGAAACATTTGTACCCTCCGCCATAGGTATAATGATAACTTGAAATAAAGTTTCCAACTCCATATGTTACAGCGAATGAGATGCAGAGTGTGAATTAAACTTCCGATGTAATGCATATACAGGAGAGATCTTTATAACAATTATCGACTATCATTTTCAAGACCTCTAGTAACTATATAGTATGCTGCCGCGACTTCCGATGTCATAAATAGTGGGAGGAATCATTATATAAAGACCTGCGGACCTATGGCGATCATAACATTCAAGAAGATTTTATACCCCGTAGAAATATTTTGACCTCATGAAAATCCAAAATACCAAACAACAGCCATTTCCAAATGCCAAAATTTTGGAAATATTTAGAACCCAAAATAACAAATTACAGCTTATTTAGTTAAAAAACATCTGCAGACAAAGTACAAAATTTGACGATATATCACAATTTGTTTAGAGGCTAGAGTGCTTACAATATACAGACTGACTCATCTGTAACTACATATACATGATTGGATCGTAAATGTTTATTTCAATAACATACAAACGGAAAATTTCAAAATTCTTCTCAATCGGATAATTATACCCTTGCCCATGTATGAATGTCCGTCCGTCTGTATGTTCATGTTAAATTGTAAACAAAGTACAGGCGAATTTGAAGAAATTTGGCACAGCTTACCTATTTGGCCCAAGGACGGACCTTATTGAAATTGGGAAAAATCGGTTCAGATTTCGGATATAGCTCCTATATATATTTTCGTCCGATTTAATGTAAATGGCGCAACAAAGTCCCTATATATCATTCGATTTGCACAAAATTTGGCATAGGGTACTGAATTAAGTCTAGAATGATGTGCGTTAAGTTTCGTGAAAATCGGTTCAGATTTAGATATAGCTCCCATATATATTTTCGTCCGATTTAATGTAAATGGTGCACCAAAGTCCCTATATATTTTCGATTTGCACGAAATTTGGTACAGTGTAACGAATTGGGTCCAGAATGATGTGTGTTAAGTTTTCTGAAAATCGGTTCAGATTTAGATAAAGCTCCCTTATATACTTTCGTCCGATATAATAGAAATTGTTCACCAAAGTCCCTATATATCTTTCGATATGCACGAAATTTGGCATAACGTATATTTTCGCCCGATTTAAGTTCAATGGTGTACCAAGGTCCATATATATCCTTAGATTTGCATAAAATTTGGCACGGTGAACCGAATTGAGTCTAGAATGATTTATGCTAAGTTGAGAGAAAATCGGTTCAGATTTATATAAAGCTCCCGTATACATTTTCGTCCGGTTTAATATCATATCTTTCGATTTTTACGAAATTTAGCATAGCGTAATGAATTAGGTCTAGAATGATGTGAGTTAAGTTTCCTGAAAATCGGTCCAGATTTAGATATAGCTCCCATATATATTTTCGTCCGGTTTAGTGTAAATGGTGTACCAAAGTCACTATTTATCCTTCGATTTGTACGAAATTTGGCATAACGTACTGAATTAGGTGTAGAATGATGTATGTTACGTTTTCTGAAAATCGGTTCAAATTTACACATAGCTCCCATATATATTTTCGTTCGAGTTTATGTAAATGGCATAGCGTACTGAATTAAGTCTGGCACGATGAGTGTTAAGATCCGTGAAAGATTTAGATATAGCTCCCGATTTGCGCGAAATTTGGCATATCGTACTGAATGAAGTCTAGAGTTATTTGTGTTAACTTTCGGGGAAATTGGTTCAAATTAAGATATAGCTCCCACATATACATATATATTCGTCCGATTTTACATAAGTGGTGCAACAGACTCCAAATGTTTGTCCGATTACCACGAAATTTGTCACAACGTATCAAATTGAGACTAGAATAGCGTTAGCGTGTGTTGTTCTTAATTGGTGCGGATGCAGACGTAGCTTCCATATATAGCATTTCCACATTAAATGAAACCTTTTACAAATTAAATGAACCCTTTTCCAAATTAAATGATACCTTTTCCAAATTAAATGAAACCTTTTCCAAATTAAATGAAACCCTTTCCAAATTAAATGAAACCTTTTCCACTTAAAATGAAACCTTTTACAAATAGAATGAAATCTTTTCCAATTGAAATGAAACCTTTTACAAATAGAATGAAACTTTTTCCAAATTAAATGAAACCTTTATTCTTATCTAAGGAAATATAATATTTGCACTAATTTTAAACAAATATTTGAAAATTAAATCAAAGAATATTAACAAATATAGTTGTATGGCTATGTAATTAACATAAATATTATTTAATTCGGTGTGATTTCATTTAATATCTTTACTACGTAAAACTAAATAAATAGTAATACAAACTGGGGTATTTCTTGACATTTTAATAAATAAATATTTAGGAACAAGAATTGAATACCCGGTCCTAAATGCGAAATACATATTTGACTTAATAAATTGTTGATGATAAGGTAAATGCTTATCTTAATGAAGGGGTTCCCGACTTGCAGCTTGTGGGATTTTCAAAACCATGTCCATAACGTAGTTAGAACAATCTTGCCGAGTAAGCTTTTGAATACTTCGCTCGATTACATCAACAATGTTATGTTCCATTGAAACGTCACACAGCTCAGCTCTTGCACATAATTTTATTTTTGAAAATGCATTTTCGATTGGATTTAGCATTGGAGAATAAGGCGGTAAGAATTTAAGGTTGCATCTTTTGGATTCGATCAAATTTTTTATGTCATGTCGCTTGTGTATTTGAGCGTTATTTTCAAACTCTGGATTGATTTTCTCAAAAAAAAATTTCTATAAATAATTTAAATCTGTCTGCATTGACACTGGAATTAGAAACGATTGTGTGATGTACAACTCCCGCGTTGTTTATTGCAGCAATTATAGTGACATTACGACCTTTGACCGTAGGCAACACAATGTGTGCTCTTGTTCCTTGTCTTGAACGGGCTTGGGTTCTTCGTATGTGAAGATTAAATCCACACTCATCAATGAATATTAATTTTTCTCCTTGTTGGGGTATCCATTTTGTAAAGTCTTGAGCATATTTTTGTCTCAAGCCTAATGTTCTGGGGTCATTCTTTCGTTCTATTTCGTTCAAAAGAGGCCATCTTAAACGTAATTTTTAATTTCCGTAATCCATATTCTATGCAGCTTATGGAAATATTTATATCAATTTATTAAGTCAAATATGTATTTCGCATTTAGGACCGGGTATTCAATTCTTGTTCTTAAATATTTATTTATTAAAATGTCAAGAAATACCCCAGTTTGTATTACTATTTATTTAGTTTTATGTAGTAAAGATATTAAATGAAATCACACCGAATTAAAGAATATTTATGTTAATTACATAGCCATACAACTATATTTGTTAATATTCTTTGATTTAATTTTCAAATATTTGTTTAAAATCACTGCAAATATTATATTTCCTTGGATAAGAATAAAGGTTTCATTTAATTTGGAAAAAGTTTCATTCTATTTGTAAAAGGTTTCATTTCAATTGGAAAAGGTTTCATTTAATTTGGAAAAGGTTTCATTTAATTTGGAAAAGGGTTCATTTAATTTGTAAAAGGTTTCATTTAATTTGGAAAAGGTTTCATTTAATTTGGAAAATGTTTCATTTAATTTGTAAAAGGGTTATTTTAATTTGTAAAAGGTTTCATTTAATGTGGAAATGCTATATATTTCGATTGATTGATTGATAGAGATCAAATTTTGAACAGTGTGGCATACCATATAGCATATATCAAGTGTGCTGTAAATCGATTTATATAAATTCGTTCCATTGTACGCAAACGTCTGTAAATCTGCCTGAAAGAAATGAAATTTGGAATAGGCATGTCTATGGATTGATGTTAGTCCGTTAGTCCATTACAGATAAAGATAACATATTTAAATTCGTTCTATTTCATCTCAATGCTCCTTCGAGGGAGCATTGGAAAACATAGTTTCACTTGTTTAATATTACCACACTTCCCAAACTCATTCGCTATCGTATAGTTCTACTTGGGGTTAGAACTTCCATTTGAAGTCATGGTCAGTATACCTATGGCGAAGGGTATCCAAAATTCGACCCCGCTGAACTTTACCCCGTTAACACTTGTTAACGTATAGATTAGACCTCGTATTTGAATTTTTAGCAGCATACCGATTGCAATATTTTAGAGGTTATAATTGTGGGTGCACAAGAAAAGCATATCAGCATTAGTCGCATAGGATTTATGTTTGTTTATATGCTATTAAAAAGTCACTTCTAATAGATATATGGATGCCAATTGCCACCTCAACTTTTCCAAAACCTCCTTCAAATCACACTGTCCATCCTTGAAATACGAAATACGAAAATTACCAGCAAATCCTCACAATACTTTAATCGTTTAATGAACATATGCCTGAAGTAATTATAACAGTCATGTGGATAAATTGGCAGACATGACGTGAAAGATATTCTACATCCTGTTGTATTTCAATTTCGTGACAGTAGGAGATAAATTTGCGAATATTTTTACCCTACACAACTATGTTGTCAGGGTATTATAGGATTGTGCAGCCCCAAGAGTTTGTAATGCCGCGAAATATTGGTTCTAGACCCACCTTCAAGTATACCGATCGTCATATCTCGACTAGCTGATTCGATCTAGACATGTGTGTCCGTCCGTCCGTCTGTCCATTATAATTTGTAAACACGATACAGGCCACCAATCTCCACGAAATTTTGCACGTAGGATGGGTTCTGGCCAATGAAGACCCTTATTGTTTTTGG
>NW_026874855.1:0-17110 GCF_032173495.1 Musca vetustissima
GTATATACTTTCCATTAGAAATGTATGGAAGAATACTTTGAAGTTAACAGCAACAACAACAACGTTGTAAAAAATAAATTTTAATTAATATTGTATTGGACATGGTTTATTGTTGCAAGTAGATCTTTGTTGTTAAACAGCTGCGTGGGGTAGGTTAGGAAGGAATCGTAGATTAAAGTCTTCTAATTAATAAAGGTAAGTGATATGGGATTACGTAGTCGAAAACAGATGTCGACTTTGCTTTTAATTTTCGATTTTATCGATTTAATCTTTCGATTTTGTTTAAACCAGTTCAAACCCGATTTTTTACATTTATCATCTCGATTGAACGCAAAGTCGAAATTTTAAAATTAAACGGTATTTTTGTAAGTAATAAGAATCGTTATTTTCAATTTTCCCTTTATAAATATGAAAAGTTGTGGGGCTTATTAGCCTTAGCAGCCAATACATATCCCTAGAAGGTAGAAAGAAAGTCTGCGAAAATCAAATCAATCAATCCTTGCCTCATTTGTATATCCATTACAAAGAGATAATTGCGCTCAAAAGTTTTCCATATTACACTGTCCGATTTTTTCTATACGATAATTTATTCTTAATAGTATGCAAACAATTTTGAAAAATGTTAAGCTATAATTGCTAATTCGAATTGAATTCTACGTACATTTCAAACGTATAAGGTGTATTCGTTCTGACTGACCTCAAAAATACTCTATATTTTTGTTTCTGAGAAAGAGAGTGAGAGAGAGCGTTGTCCATATAAGTTTCTGTCTAAAATGACTCCCAGATATTTAAATTTATTAGATATGTTTCGATTCGAATAGGTGTCCACGATTCTTTAACTAACTCCCATAACTGCCCTCTATTTGATGTATTTTTTTCCTCGTAGAGATGCTTTGACAAATTTCCATAAATGTTCTACAGGATTCAACTCCGGCTCAAACCCTTGATGTCATTATTCTGAAACGAATCTTTAGCTCGCTTAGATGAATGCTTTGGGTCGTTATCTTGTTGAAACACCCATCTAAGTGGCATTTCCCATTCCGCGTAAGGTAACATGACTTTGTTTATTACATTTGCATAATAAATTGCATTGTCCCGTCTATTCTAAATAGAGGGTCTTTTGCAAAAAACATCCCCATACCATATTCCTTTTTTGTATATGGTGGAAGGAGTTCGGTGCTCGAAGGTTTTCTTACAGCCAACCACTTCTTGTAAAAGTTTCTTCTAACCATAAAATGTTTCTCCACTTTATATTTAGGTGTTGTTTATATAAAAAGGAAACTTTTAAATTATTAAATTAGTAAAACCCTTTTTGATAGTTGGAATGGAAACATCAGGTTATTATTATTTTTTGATAGCAGAAGCGATTCCACAATGGGAATGATTTTTCATTTTCTTCCCCTTCATTATTAAGTTTCTGTATAATATCCCCGACTTCAGGGCTGCAGTGTTTACCTCTTCCCATCTTCAGTGCTATTTAATGGTTTTATTGTTAACTTTGATATTATTATTGAAAATTAGTTACATATAGATCTTAAGTCAGAAAATTTAAGAGCGCACATTCTTGCAAATTTTGATTTCAAACGGGATCATACTCTTAAGAGATAAGTAAACAAAGTGCCGCCACTTCTTTAAATGGATTTTACAACTGTAAGAGATTTAGAAGTGATGAACTTTTTTGAGAGCGTGTGAATCTTTTTTTTAACAGCACTGAATCTCTATCTTGTCTAGATTCACGTAGGCCCCTCGGGATCGACCAATTAATGTCGATATTGAACTCCGTTTCAACCTTTCTGCATAGAAATTCTTCATTTTTTACCTTAGAAGTATTATAAAGTCAAACCCTGTCTCGGTTTAGGTCCTTAAGATACTAGTTTTAGTGCGGACCCTTTCCCTGCATCGTCGCCTACCCAGGCTATAATTGTCTTTCTATAATTGTACTTTTTTATGGAATTTACAACAAACGATTCTATTTTTCAAAAAATGAGTTTTGTTAAATTTCGTTATCTGTACAAAATGTTGTTATTATTTCAAAGTAATCTACAACTTCTTTTAAAATAACTTGCAATGAAAAACTTCAACCGTGGATTCCTCATCATGAAGTGGACTAAAGAACAAATAATTTGTATGAATTTGGAAAAAAAATTCAGTAAATAATACTGTTTTCCCCTACATCCGTTTTTGGCCTTTAAGCGTAATGGGCTATAAACGAAAAGTACTGTAGTAATATTTCACACTTGTGAAACTCTTCATTCCAAAATCTCGTCTATTAAGTTCGCTGAACGTATATTTATATCTAGTACCTCCTCATTAATTTTATTAACAAAAGTTGGTTTATTGTCTATATTAATGCTAATTAGATCGTTAGTATTCATAAAGTGTATAAGGGTCTGTCCCCTTTTGTTAGTACTAGTATCGAACATACTAATTCCTGTTTTGGATGAAAATGTGATTTAGTTTTATTAACGTATTTCCTTTAATCAATTCTGAATACTCCCTATTTTCGGGGAGTATTCAGACAGAATCTATAACAGGTTAAGTCATTTGACCACACGCCATTGACCTTCTAACCTTTTTCTTCCATTGGTTCTGGTTTTGCGATATTTTACAAATTATTAGTTTACTTGCTTCCTAGCTTTATAATATACTGGAACACAACTATTATCTTCATGCAAATTGACCATATTTTGCAATCATATTTTACAAATCCAGCAAGTTCTTTATGGCCTCCAAACAAATTACATTTGATAATCTCTGTTTAAAGTTCAAAATGCAATGAGAAATCCTCACATCGCTTGCCGGTTTCTTTTTTTTAGATGCAAAAAATTTGACATTGACAACAGGTTGTATTTCAAGTTTAATTTGCGCGCTGTGAGTGCAGATATTCCTCTTTTCCAAAAAAAAAAAAAAAATTAACAACCACATGTTAAACATTCTATGGGAAGGAAGATGATTTTGCAATCAAGCTTGGAAGTAGATGCAGTTATTTGCAAACCATATGTTATTACAAAAATCGTTATTATAGTATGCAGTTGAAAGACCCTATAACCCTGACATAGAATAAACTTCAACAACAGCATCTGTTGAGGTTAGTTATCAGAATTCAGGTTTTCTCTTTTTTCGTCGTTTGTTGTTCTTTTTTTTACAATTGCATCAAAACATGAATTTGATGAATAAACTTTACAAATATTTGTATTTGTTATTTACGAACATGGAGAGAACAACCATGTACCGTACATAGTACACTGTACAAACAGACATACATGCACATGATATGTGACTTGTTTAAAGAGAGTATTTGTTAGATCATCTGGCATCACAGAGTTGACAGAGTCAGAGAGAATGTGGCGCAAAGACCATGTTGACAGTGTACACTGTACAGTGGGGTCTGCTTTAACGAAAACGGTAGGTTTGAATTGAGCGAATATGAGTTTCAACGGAGTAGGCGTGCATTCAGATGAATACAAAATTGAGTTGTTTCTTCTACTAAAATTCCCTTCATTCCATACCACTTTCCTTGTTTAGGTGAAACATATTCTTGATTTTGATCCACGATAAATTTTTAAATAGATAGACCAATTTGTGCCGAATGAGTTACGAATGATCCAATATGCCCATACTTTTGCGCCGCAATTCCTTCTTTTCGACATAATTTACAAGGAAATGGACAGTGGCAAAATTTATCTCATATAGACCTCCACGTAGAAATGAGGTTCCTATGATTTAATATACCTTCTCAAATAACCTTATTTTGGACAAATCTGACTTTAATGACAGGTGATATAATTTTTTCGTAGACAATAAGTTGTCTCTTAGATCTGGTACATATAAAAAATCATTCAAAATTATAGCAGCATTTGGAAAACATTTTGTGAATGATACATTTGATAAATTAATTGGTGAAAATAATTCGCTATGGAAATATAACCTATAGCTTAGTTTGAATAGGCAGAAATTGTGGACGTTTATAATAGGTTTGTCTGTAGAAGATTCTGAGCTATTTTTAATTAACAAAGCCAAATAGATAAGGCAAGCCTGAAAATCCAGAAAATTTATCCTGTGATATTTTGATCGAAAATATGTAGCCTACGTTTTTTTAAATGGTGCAAATATATGGGAATACATCATAAAAATTAAAAATTATAGTGACCATGTAAATCTATCTCAAGTTTTCAGAATTATGGCAATTATTAAATTTTAGGAAAAACAAAATTCTATAATGTGAATTTTTAAAATAATTGGTTAATAATACTGATTACTATTTACCCTAATGCTCAAGACGGAGCATATCATGCAAGTAGTCCCAAAGAGAGGATAGCACGTAGCTACAGTTATAATATCTTTGTCTTAGCTATTTATAATCAGCAGATCCTCAATCAAATCAGCGAAGGAAATCTGGAAATCACACGTTTTTTAAACGATGCAGATATATCGGAACACATCAGAGAAATGAAAATGGCCAAGGTTAATTCCTATTTTCGTAATTTTAACATTTTTTTTTGTCTGTTCCAGTACTTTTTTAATAGTAAAGCTAGTAAAAGGGAAACATTTCAAAATCGCTCTCAGAGTACAAAATAATTTGAAAAGTTCGGGAACGCAAATCTAGAAAATATGCCAAAATTAGATGGCAATACCTCAACATCAACATAACAGCCAATCAGAAGTAGACATTCCTGTTTAACATTTTTACTCGGCCAAATTTCTCGAGTAAAAAGTTTACAAAGAGAACGCCATTTTGTTTTGTGCTCTCTTAAAGTTGGTTCAAAGTTTTACCAGTTTTGTGGGTTCAGGAAAGGTTTTTGAGTAAAAAGTTGCAAAACTTGTAAAATTAGTAGATTCTTTTAGGTTCTGGAACGGAACTTTTTTTAAATTTTAGGAAAAATTTTCTGAAAGCTGCATTTCTAAAATTGGATGGTGAAAATCAGGGAAAATTTTTGGAAGTGTATTATGTAGTAGTTTCAAAAAGAAACCATGAAGCTTCAGCTATATATTAGTCTGTAGAAGATTCTGAGCTATTTTAATTAAAAAAGGCAAATTAGCAGGGAAGCCGGGAAAATCCTGATCGCAAAATATGAGGCATACGTTTTTTAAATGGTGCAGATATAGCGAAACTTATAATGGAAATGAAGGTATTGTGAGAAAACCTTGAAAAAACTCCATATAATTATCCGTACTCAATATAATTATCCCACCCTTTTATTTTTATCCACCATAAAATATAGTGTACAAATTTTACACATACATTGCTAGTACTTCTAGGATGTTTGGAATTGAAAATGGGATATATCGGTTCGTGTTTGGGCATAACCACCTTATAGATTTACAAGCAATCTTATCTTATTATCAGCACATTTTGTTAACCGAATTGTCTATAATTTGGTATTTTGGATTCTCATTGTTTACCAAATCTCCCAACCTAAGATTATGAATGTTGGTCCCCTTATTAGGGTAGCCCCATATAACGGTACCCCTAAATGTTTGGTGTTTGGTACCGAATCTCACTATTAAAAATTATAAATTTTCTTCAAATTTTGTCCATGTGGGGGTTCAAGTTACTGTGATGACAGAGGACCCGACCGAAATTAACACTAGAACGCCGAAGGCGGTCATTTTGACCGCTTTCCAATTTCAAGTACAAAAGCAACTGTGCATTTAATGACACTTTTTTTAAAATTTGGTGACTTTTTGTACCTCATAGAATTACGTTTATTATAAAAAATTCACCAAATTTAAAAAAAAGTGTCATTAAATGCACAGTTGCTTTTGTACTTTAAATTGGAAAGCGGTCAAAATGACAGCCTTCGGCGTTCCAGTGTTCACGCATTTTTACTTGTCTACTTAAATTTCCTTGTTAATTATCGACTTCCAAAACAAAGGATTTCTTAGTTCAATTCGTTAACACGAATCTGTAATTTTAAATTTAAAAACATGATTTCACATGCTAATTGAGGCTATTACAAAGCGTTTAGAGTACTAAATCTAATGGATGGACGTTAAACCTATTCACAAATCCAGTGGATTATATTTCACGTATACGCTATGAAGTTGACATTTAAGATCGAGTGGATTTCGTAAATCTTAAACGACATTTACATTGTAACTTTTTGTCTACTTAACCTCTTCTACGAATATTTATTTGACATATCTGTAAAGAATTTAACAATTTATCTACTAGATTTAATAAGTCCTGTATAATATAAACTATTGGTATGTTCCCGTACTGCAAGAATCTACTACTTTTTACTCCGATAACACTTTTTTCCATTATGATATCGAAGAAAATAGTAAAATCGAGTAGATTCTTATAGTACGGGAACAGGCCATATATTAAACTTTAAAAGCACTTTTAAACTGCTTGTATATTAGAACCTTTTTTACCGGGTTAACCTACTCTATGAGGATTTATTTGACATGTATACAATAGTATTGACAATTGAAATCCACTGAGTTAACGAAATCCGGTACACTGTAAACGTACTATTACGGTATGTAGTGTAGTCACCACGTAAATCAATACCGACATAGTTTATAAAAGTATTCTCATTTAACCGAATTACAATTAACCAGTCCCAACTGTTTACCATCATCAAAATGATGTGAAGGCAAACAAAAAAAAAAAAAAAAGAAAACTTTAGCCTTTTATAAACGTATAGTATGTATGTGTGGTTGATTGTTTTGGGATAAACGTAACTGGGACATATCACATGAAGACCGTTTATTTATCCATTGAATATAGCTGACCCTCAACAACACTTACTCTGCCATATTGATGTGTCGGAATTTTTATTTCACTTTGTTATACAGATTTCCAAAAAAGTATAATTTCTCAAAACAAAAATCTTGTTTTATCTAATCCAAAACAACAAAACAGATTTATTATTTTTTCACTTTTATTTCTTATTTTCTCTTCTTTTTTTGTTACAGTCACTAGATTCTTTAACGCGATATTGTTAGCCCGTCTCTTTGTTTATCCGCAGCGAGCAGGGAAGGTCTTTCACCGTCAATGGCGAACAACGAACTGATCTTTTTTCATTAATGGCAGTTACATTTTAGTCTCCAATGTTTTTTTTCGCTTTACCAAAAATGGAGAAAGCAGAGAGTTGTGGTTAACTCTCTGAGAAATGGTAATTAGCGGCTCTCAGCTCGTGTCAGTCACTGCCGCGATCTGTTGAAACATTTGAGACAGGTTTTTTTCTGTTTTGTTTGGGGGGCAACAGAAAAGTTTTGAAAGATGGGGAATATAAAAAATCTTCATATTATAATAGTGGCCAACAGATGTTTTTACATAAGGGCAATTATGAAGAACGGTATAAAAAGAAAATTAAGAAAATCTAATGGGAAAACTCTACACCAGTAATTAAAAACATGCACATTCATGGTACCAAGGTGCATTTTCTAAATGCTGGATTAAATATTAGTTGTGAGAAGCTGGTGTTGTTAATCATATAAATATTTATTAGAATGCATCGAATCTAGGGAATATAATACGAAACCCGAAATATACGGTATTTGTAGAACATTGAATAACTGGATTAATTTTCTCGGCATATTTGTGATTACATTCCAAATCGATTTTATTTAAATTAAATTGTATTTATTCACCTACACCTATAATCACCTACATTCTAAATATATTATTCAGCACTTCTTTCATCTTCCGATGACATAAAATCTTTGTCTATGTTAGCTGAATTGCTGATATGAACAATATGAATTATTCTTTGACATATCCTGGAAACTTTTAACACAAATCACATTTGCTGAATAGCAATGAATTGCATCCTGTACATTGTACATCCTGAATTACAAACTTAATAATTGAATTGAATTGAATTTGTGTTCCCGACTGAAATCAAATTGGTTGAAATATCACCCAATAAGATCTGCTTTCTATTTTTAGTTTAAACATTGCTATAAAAATTGCAAAACTGGCTTTTGCAATTGAAACTAATTTGAATTAGAATGTGAAAAGTAGGGATACAAGTTTCGAACATAGATAATATTAATGTTATATTCCTAAATTTTTATTAATATTATTCAAAATTTGAGAACTTGCATAAAACTGATATTGTTTCACAAACTCGGTCATACGCGTGGTGAGTTGGAATTGGCATTTAGATTGTCATGTTTTCTTTAAATAAATTATTGTAGATTGTCAATAACCTGGATTATGTTTCAGAAAAATTAAAACGTGAAATTTAGGTACAAGTGACCGATCTTTAGCGGGTTTAGATCAACTCAAACTAGCAAAAACGTAATTCGGTCGAACCGAACGTTTTGTACTCTTCACAATGAAGCAGACTTTCAAATTACAAAAATCGATCAGAAGTTTTATATAGTTAATTGTAAATTGTGAACCGAAGAGAACGAAATGCCAAACTACAGATACTCTGGTTGAAAAATTGGGCTAGGACCTCCAACATACCGAAAATGGTACATGTGCTTTGTATGATGGCTATGAAGAAATATGGACTTATGTATATGTTCTGTGATAAAATTGTTTATCATCTAAGTTCCCAGAATGACACAATATAGTGCTTCACAATTCTCCAAATACTGAAAATTGTGGGCGAAATTTTGTGAACGCTAAACCAAAACAAAAAAGGTATTCCAAATTGTTGGTATTTATTTTCAGATTAGAGAGAATCAAGAATATCAAATTAGAATCCATTCGGTGGGAACAACATATCCAAAATATCGAATATTGGGATAAGTAAATCGACTTTCGACTAATCAATTTACATGCAAGAACTCCATCGGGAAAAACTTGGGACTAAAACCATCATTTATACACTGGTTGTATAACACGGTGGTAAGGCCCATCCTTTCCTATGGTTCTCTTGTTTGGTGGCACTGCTTGCACCACAAGTCGACATTTAGCAAACTAGACAAAGTACAAAGAGCCGCATCGATTCCAATAATTGGAGCCGCGAGAAGCACCCCACAAGCAGCTCTGAACGCAATGCTGAACTTAAGGCCTCTATGTCTCAGCATTAAGTCTCAGTCAGCGCGTAGTGCCCTAAGGCTGCATGAACAAAATCGATGGCGAAAATGTACCTACGGGTATGACATCTTGAACGAACTAGGTATGACGATATAGATGTCGTTATCCCTAGTAGAGACGACTGGAACCGTAGCAACCCTCCTCTGAACGGGCTGGATTTTTATACAGACAGATCCAAGATGGAAGAAGTTACAGTAGCTGAATTGATAAAAAATCTCGATGATGCAGAGATCGTTGTGGAGAGATCTTTGTGGATAGTCAGGCGGTTGTTAAAGCCATCAAATCTTGTAATATCAAATCTGAGGTCGTCCTCGAGTGTAGATCAGTTTTGGAAACACTAACTTACAGCTGTCGGCTGTGTTGTGTACGAAGACACCGTGACATCATAGGTAATTACAAATCAGACCAATTAGCTAGACGAGGATATCAATTTAGCAATCGATTGCTCAATCAAACCACCCATCTGTCATCTTTTTCGTAACTTTGAGGCGTTCTTCGACGAACGGGCTAATGAACTCTGGCACAACGAACCTAGACGCAATGTGATCTATCTGTCAACTAAGAGAACAAACTAATTATGAACCTGAGCAAAGCTGAAATTAGAGTAATGACAGGAGTCATTACTGGTCATTGCAATATCAGGGCCTTTACCAGTAAATGGGACCATGATGTTACTGATTACTGCAGAAGAGGAGGAGACTGAGACAATTGAGCATTTCCTGTGTTGCTGTCCAGTTCTGGCCTACAGACGGAACAGATAAGTGGTTGCTCACTTTCCATCTAAGCTTCTTTTCAACTATGGAACCTGATTTAATCTACAACATCATTAGAAACCTAAAGTGGTTAGCACCTAATATGTTTTCTGTCCAATTTCTATAGCCATCGAAACTATTGGCTATAGAAATTGGACAGAAGAAAACACATTCCTCCTAATACTTCTTGTTATCTTCTTTTTCTAAGATTGTACTCGACTGACTTTTTAGTTTATTATTCTTTTTACCATCATCTCAGATTGAAACTACCATTGCAGAAATCTGATCAATTTCCTCATTGGTTTGACTTTCTTCGAATGCTACATTTAAATATTTTGCACAAATTCGTTACGTATCTTCATCTTCTTCAAGATTATAAATTGACACTTGGTGGAGATTATTATCAAGTATCTCGAAATTATTCTGGTTTGTCACAAATAACAGACTTTTTATCTTGAGCGTGACCACATAAACTCAAATAATGCGTTTTTCGCGAAGATATGTTTTCATAATCGGCAATATTATGAGTTATAATTTCATTTATGAGGATTTACATCATAGCTGCTCAGCCTCTGTAACTGCCCAGTGGGAAAAAGTAATCGATGGTAAACGAACGGGTAATGCACAGGCACTATGATTTGTTGATTACAGTATGCATTATCCGTAACAGGCTGCATGTCCTACGAAAATAATATATTCCCCTATACTATCCATATAATGCATAATGTAATCGATGAGTCATAATACATTCTATTATAGCTCCTTAGTAATATATGAAATAATTTATTCTCCGGGCTTCATTAAATAATTTGTTGGTTTAAATGAAAAACATTTGTTTTTATTCATATATTTTATAATCACAAATATAACGATTTTACATATAGTTTTAAAAGGAAAATAAAACGTATTCACAGAATATTTTTGGTCACAGGCAATACAAATATTTCTATTATTGTTATCTGAAAAACATGTTGCAATAATAAAAATATAGAAAACGGAATATTTTATTATAATTTTAATAATTACACATTTTTAAGATCAGATTCTAATTAATGGGATTGCTGTCCAAGGAGGGTATTCAGTTTTTTGGAATTATGTTAAGGATTAATAATTCACAATTTGTATTTTTTCTTTATTCACTTCATTTACCCAACGTTTTTTATTCTTTTTGCTAATAATTTTCAACTGACTTTAACAAAATTACGTCTCTGTGGGTTCACGACACAGACAAAACTGAAAAAATTCACACTCCGACATGAGAGAGTCGACAGATAACGGGACTTCAAAAATAAACATCAAGAAAAAAGTGAAATATTTCATTACCTTATCGTATCCTTTGGGAAACGAGTAGGTAATTAGAACGAATTTGTTGTCAATTGAAATTGCCCTCTCGTTACCTTTGTGATATATTATATAATGTATTATATATAATGTCATTAATAATATAACTTTTTGTTCAATTATATTATTTTCTCGATTCTTCCGGATACATTATATAATGTAATGATTAAAATGCATTACTAAATCGATTCTCAATGTAATACGTTCTCACTTTTCCCACTGGGTGGTTACACTTGTTCCCTGGCTTCTCTTCTCTATTATTTTCAATGTAAATTTTACATTGTAAAATTCACAAAAAAAAAACGAGAAAGAGAGAAAAAACAGCTATGGTATTGGAAAATTATGTGTGGCCCTTAAAGAAATTTTACATTTGCATTTCTTCTTTGTGTATCAAAATGGGAGGGGACCTCTCAGTGTTGGATGGGAGTAGAGAACATCATTAGAGAGATGACAACACAGATCACTCTTCGACAAGGCAGACAATCAAAATAGCCATTGTTTAATGAGCGTTTTTTGTTTCTTTCTTTTGAGTTACCTTCCTCGACGTAGAAAGTCTGTTGAACTTTGAACATGCAACCAAAAAACATATTTTTGGAGACTTTGTTGACCAGATTTTCCAACATGCCTATGTATTGCTTGGTATTCTTCTTAACGATGTAATGTTGCTGTGTCCATTGAGGTGTTTTTAAGTAGGTCGTTACTATTAAACCGGAAAGCTGGAGAATCGTGGGCATGCAGCCATCCATGCGACATTTGATTTTAGTTATTGTCAACTATGGCTCTGGACCATAGATAGCTTGTGTACTTAACAAAAAAGAAAACAAATAGTTGACATTTGACGTTGAAAAAAGATACATAAAAATGGGCAAAGGTATCATGTCCAAAATTAAGTTAAAATAGAAAGATTCAGTTAATTCGTAAAATATTGTGTTAGAAATAAATAAACCCGAATTCTAATATTGGGAATAAAGAAAAATATCAAAAAATTTCTTCA
Organism: Musca vetustissima; assembly: GCF_032173495.1. NCBI lineage: Eukaryota > Metazoa > Arthropoda > Insecta > Diptera > Muscidae > Musca > Musca vetustissima. Next base: position 12,092 of record NW_026874855.1, read on the forward strand.
CCGTGCATTTCAGGTTTATAAAAAATATATCAATAATTAGAGGGAATATTTTTGTTGAAAAATTTAGCAACAAATCTATAGACAACTTTTGTTAATTAGTTGTTTGGTTACAGTTGGTAAAGAAAGTTTGTGTAGATAACATTTTTTTATTTAACATCTTTTAAATAATTCTTACTGATCCGATGGAACTTTTTGTTGACTTAATTCTAATCTACACTAATTCAAGGATGTCCCTGCAAAATTTCAAGTAAAAATATCAAGAACTCTTAAAGAAATAGCCGATTTATTGTGTCAGCATCATGTGACGGCTAAAGGGCTTCTCAAACTTAAAACACGTTTTTCTCTAAACATTTTTTTGTGAATGGCGGGCACGATAACTCAAAAACTAATAACCCATTCGATTTCAAATTTTTACACGTTTCTCTGTGAGTGTATAGCTATCGTATGAACTAGGATAAAGCCAATCGGTGAAGATCTTCCTTATTTTTTAACATGGTTTTTGGTAAAAAATCGACGATTTTCCAAAAATATTTTTTCAAAGGTCCATCATTTTGTTAATTTTAGAGCGAAGTCAATAATCCTAGTTCATACGAGAGCCAGACGTGTACTCTTTCTAACACCGTTGGAATTTTCGGATTCCGATGTTCCAGTGAGGAGTTATCATGCCCGCCATCAAAAATAAGGACTTTTCTCTAATTACAAAAAACAACAACAAAACAATTACAAAAATTTTTTGTAAATTATTTTTCTTCTCTTTTAAATCTTCAAATATATATGTGCAAAGTTACAAACCTTAACAAGCATTGGTATTGATTTACCAGCCCATTGAAAATCTTGAAAAAATAAAATCGAGAATGGGTGGGGTTCCCTTAATTGAAAGAGCCCATTCTCGTAATTTTGAAGATTCATAGAACTTTTATTCTAGCCGAGGGAATTCCAATTTATTTTACTTTATACACGCCCTATCACATACTTTTTCCACTCACTGTATTCAGATAGAACTCTAGAATAAAAAATCCCGAAATTATTTCTAAATTGAACTTTGTTTTTTTCGTATAGATTATTTTGTGGCTTTTTAATTCGGACAGACGCATCTACGCCAATAACTGGATTTGATATTTGTATGTATAATATTAATTATTTATGGTTCTAATAAAAGGCAATGCATGTGGATGATAATGCAAAGTTAGAAATTAAGAGAGTTTTTAAAAAAGGTGAACGTTTCATTCAGCACGCAGTGCTATGCGCTTACTAAACTTGTTTATGTTGCGGTGATCCAGAATTTGTATGGCTAAATATCAAAAATGATAATACAACCATTATGCGAATGGAAAACATTTAAGCTGCATTTTTTTATTCGGACTAAATGTCACTGTCCATAAAACAAGTTCAATGCTGAACTCCATTCAGGACAAGAAGAGGGAATTCTGAATATTTAAGAATCCCATAAGAGCTTCGCACAGTGCTCTTTTAACATTCTAATGGTTTTGATGTTGTGTCCATTGAGATGTTTTTAAGTAGGTCGTCACTACTAAACCGGAAAGCTGGATAATCGTACTGGAAAGTGTCATTCTTCGATCCAAAAAGGAACACTTCTCCGATACATTCCTGTACCTAATAGTACATTTATATAATTTTGTAAAATGGATAAGTACAGTTGTGCCGAAAACAGTTAGTTGAGAATTAAAATGTAATGAAGATGTAAACATGTCCCAGTTAACCTCGACACTATATTCCTAAACAAGTTCAGAGTGTCGACGTCTGGAAAACGACTGGAAGCACCTTGATATTTGCGCCGAAGGTAGAAAAGGAGAAGACAAGCCGGACTTGCGATCATAGGATGAAATATGATGAACGAATCGACTTCTGTCGCCATGTGGATTATGTGCTTTCAAAGGCCAAAAATATGAACTTTGCCTATCAAAGACTCTTTCGAATGCTAGGTGGACTTTATTCGGAGGTAAAGTTGCTAATATACAAGCAAACGAATAGACCCATTATCACCTACTCCTTTGTTGCATGGCCAGACAAATCATCAGCTCAAATGGAAAGGTTTAGAATTTGGGAGAGAAATATATTGGCATCATGCGTAGGAATAAGACCAACACTGGATAACAATGGAATTTATAGATGGAATAGTGGAGCCATACCTGGAGTGCAACGAAGAACTCTACTCTATACTTATAAGAAAACACCTCCCCCTCCAGTTTTACTGAAGCTTCGATACGAAGGATTCCCATACGATGAAGATGACCATCTGATGTACTATCATCGGAGGTACGACAGATTTGACGCCAACATTGAGCCTATATATAAGCCATATGACATATACGAAGCAGATTTATAGATTAATTTTATACTGTAATCATTAAGTATAATGCACAACTGAAATAATTTTCTAAATAAATGGCAATTTTGAAATGAAATGAGATTTCAACCTATCAGGAAGTTCCCGAGACTGCGTGGTGAAATCACCAGCGGAGAAAGAAGGCAAAAACAAGAGCTGCTGTGGGCTTTCGAGAGTCGATGAAAGTGGGAATTGTCGTGACGAATTTTAACAGATCCGAAATAAAGAGAAAAGTATTTTAACCGTGAAGAGCCCTCGAGCGACCTATATTGAAAGCAATGTGAGTTATGGTGAACTTATGAAGCCATAGGGGATATAAACCTGATCGCGATGGTCTCAACCAATCTTTCCTCCACACTGCTTAAGGAACCTCGACTAAAACTTCAGCGCCTCTCCAGGTATTTGTAGTACTACCAGCCGTACCGGAGCAGTAGCAGAACAGAACCAGACTTCAATCGTAGTAATTTAAGTTTCTAAATAATGCAAAATCCTCTGAATTTGAAAACTAAAACTACATCTTTTTACTCTCGGCCACTTCATATCCCAGCTACCGGAGGTCGATTTTTGTCCTCACTCCCTCAAGTGAAAATGAAGTGCACAGGCATCATATCCAGAAATAATTTCGCTCGGGCTCCCTTTATCTCCGAGGGGTTTGTCCATCCCCAAAAGAAGGGTTAGGAACACTCACTGTTGTCACCATTCCGCACGATATATTGTCGACTGTTTAGACTTGATTAGGCTCTAACACTTTTACAGAATTCAAATATCATTTTTCTTTCATCCTCCCACTCATTGCAGAACCATCCATCGATACATCCGATATAATTGCGGCTAATTGTTGCTTCAAATTGACAAATAGACTGAGCAGAGACTCCTTGTGGTTCATTTTTCCAGCTGTAATCGCGTTAGATTAGATGATGTTGAAAAGAGTGGAATATGGAAAAGAAAAAAAAATGAGGAAGCATGGGGCATCTACAAAGTAGATTTTCGATCGTTTCGACCTCTTCTTCATCTTCACATAGAAATAGGGAATATCATCCCAGATATAGGTCACAATGTTTTTTTGGTTATAGCGCCTAATTGTTGCTTCAATTGACAAATAGACTGAGCAGAGACTCCTTGTGGTCCATTTTTCCAGCTGTACTCGAGTTAGATTAGATGATGTTGAAAAGAGTGGAATATGGAAAAGAAAAATACATTAGGAAGCATGGGGCTTCTACAAAGTAGATTTTCGATCATTTCGACCTCTTCTTCATCTTCACATAGAAATAGGGAATATCATCCCAGATATAGGTCACAATGTTTTTTGGTTATAGCGGAAACCAACTTTCCTCAGTTATGTTTCATATAGATATAGAGGTGAGAACTTCGCAGTTTTATTTGTGAATGAGTAGTTTTTGTTCTAGAGGATTTAATGGCCTTGAATACGCCATTCACCACAGCTTTAGAAAACTACTATAGTTGGGCGCCATTTTCACTGCGTCAATCTTGTTATCGGTCATTTATTCCGAGACTCTCCTCTCCTCATTTACTAACTGTCCGAGTTAGTTTGCTTATATCTGTTCTAAAAAAAATTACCACATGATGCAAATATTATACCCTACCCACCCACCGCGGTACATGCAAATGTGATGAAATTTAGTTGGCCCTATTAATTATTGAGAATCGGATCAGGTTTAGATAAGATAACTTCCGTGTGAACACTGCGTTTGTCCAATTCACATGCACTAGACTAGAGTTGTGTATTGTTGAAAATGGTTCTGATTTAGATGATACTACCAACGTTTGTCCGCTTCACACGAAATGTTATATAGACTTCCAAATTAGTTCTATAATGACGTTGTTGTAGCAGCCCATTTGCTTTTACACAATGGGCTGAGATGACAGACGTTGGCCGAGCAAGATTGCTTTAATGGATTTCAAATATCATACAGCTTCATATTTTTTAGAAAAAAAATCGAAAGAAGCCCACGCTTTGTCGAAGGATACGAAGTTTTATTTAAATTGTTACTCTCATAAATATTAATTTGCGTTGCAATTAGATTATAAGAGCAGCTCTGGATGTTTTTCCAATATTTTCCTTATTTTTAGTACTCGTTTTTAACTAGTTTTACTATTTATAAAGGTTTAATAATTAGAATATTTGTATTCCCAGTATTTTGTCTCATGATGCAGCAAGAAATCGAAAGTGTGGATTTTGAACGTTTTGCCCATCACAGTGAAGATTCCGATTCGGATTGGTCCGATTGGAATGGTGAGGGTGGTGTCCAACCCATTACCTGTCTCTATTGTCCACAAAAAATGGATGATTTTCAATTATTCAAAAAACATTTAACGCAGTCACACAGCATAGATTTTGATAAATTACTGGAGGGTTTGAATTTTTATCAAAAAATTAAAATTGTCAATTATGTTCGGCGGCAAATGTGTCTGCTACGATGTGTCACTTGCGATCAACGTTTTGATAATCAGGATTTGCTACTGCACCATCTGCAAGAGGAACAGCATTTTGGTGTTGGTACACGCAAACAATGGGATAAACCTGAATATTTCTTTCCCACCTACGAGGATGATGGTCTACTGTGTACACTGGATGATAATCCCAACGATGATATGGATGAAACGGTGGTGCGTATTATATCCGAAGATCCTGTAGCACAAATTAATAAAGA
>NW_026874856.1:0-17476 GCF_032173495.1 Musca vetustissima
GTAGATACTACAGTAATCCTAACTCCAAATGTCAATATTCCAGCTATATCGGTTCACCTAACTCCGAATTTGGTACCATTTCGCACACAATAGTACGAATTTTCAGAAACGTTCTACATAGCCCAATCCTACACCCCAACAATGATCCTAACTTCAAATTTCAGAATCCCAAAATTCATCCAAATCCAAAATTCAAATTGTACCAAAATTTAGTACAATTTCGTAACCATAAGTATGGATTTCCAAAACTACATCCATACCCCAATCCAGCACTCCAACAGTAACCCTATTTCCAAATTCCAGCTCTATGGATTCATGTAAATCCACATTTGGTGCCATTTTGTACACATTTGTACGAATTTCCAAAACTTTTTACTAACCCCAGTCCTACACCCCAAAAGGGATTCTAACATCAAATTCCAAAATTGCAGCTCTATCGATTTATCCAAATCCACATTTCGTGCCATTTTGTACACATTAGTACGAATTTCCAAAACTTTTTTCATAGCCCAATCCTACACCCCAACAATGATCCTAACTCCAAAGTTTCAGGATCCCAGCTCCATCAATTCTTCCAAATTCGTATGAATTTCTAAAACTACATCCATACCCCGATGCTACATTTCAACATTAACTTTATTTCGAAATTTCAGCATTCCAGCTCTATAGGTTCACCAATCCACATTTTGGTACCATTTTGTACATATTAGTACTTATTTTCAAAACTTTCTATGTATCCCAATCCTACACCTCAACAGTGACCCAAACTCCAAATTACAGGATTCCAGCTCTAATGGTTCACCCAAAATTTAAATTTTACCAAATTTAGTACACATTAGTACGAATTTCCAAAATATTCTACAAAGCCCAATCCTACATCCCAAGAATAATCCTAATGTCAAATTTTAAAATTCCAGCTAAATCGTTTCACCCAAATTCACATTTGGTACCATTTAGTAAAAATTTCTAAAATGTCATACATCGGTTCACTCAAAATTTAATTTGTACCAAATTTAGTTCACATTAGTAGGAATTTCCAAAACTTCTTAAAGAGCTCATTCCAACCCCCCAACAATGTACCTAACGCCAAATGTCAAGATTTCAGCTCACCCGAATCCAAATTTGGTACCAGATAGTACACATTAGTACGAATTTCCAAAATTTCCTACATACACCAATCCTGACCCTCATTTCAAATTTAAGAATTCTAGCTCTACTGGTTCACCAAATACAAAGGATACCACATTTAGTACTTTTCGTACCGTTCTAGTACGAATTTCCAAAAGCCCAGCCTTATCTGACACCTTTGGACCAAGAGTGACCCTCACCTAAAATTTCAAGATTTTAGCTTCAGCCGTTTCGTCTGGGCGTTGATGAATCGTTAAGTCAGTAAGTCAGTCAATCACTTTACACTTTTATTAGTATAGATTGACCCTTTGTTGGTGAAGGTACCAGAATGAGTGGACCAATGGGGCCCATTTTCGAACTTGATCTAGGCTTAGTAAGAATAATCGGTTTTATAAAGTTTGGTTCGAACAAATTTGACCATTTTCTGGGGTAGGTACCATTTTGGCCATTTGACCATTTTCTGAACTAAGTTTGGAAGAAACATTACGATGTGCAAAGTTTGGATTAAATCGGTTATTCCCTTGGGGAGTTAACGTGTGCACGTCGGAGAGTAACTGAGAAACCGTCATATGAAATGACTTTAAAAATGAGAACGTATATGTTTGTAACAGGCAAAAGGAAACGAGCTAGACACATGGTTCATTTTCAGAATATGCATAGATCCGAATTGGATGAAAGTTGGCACTTATTTGTCCCAAGGACGAACCCTATTTAAATTAGGAAAATCGGTTCAGATTTAGCTCCCATATATAGTTTCGTCCGGTTTTCTGTAAATGTAAAAAAAGCTGTAAAATATTGCCTATTGACACAAAATTTTGCACAGCCTACTGAAGTTGGTGTAACCTAAGGTGTGGAAAGTTTCATTGAATTCGTTTCTGATATGGGCTGTAGACATACAACTTTTGAGTAACGTCCTGTAGTTAGTTTAGCTCCCATATATACTTTTGTCCGATTTGGAGTAAATAATGCACCAAGGACCCAAAATATGGCCGATATGCTCAAAACGAACTGAAGTTTGTATAACCTAGTATAACCGGATATATCCCAAATCGGTTCGGATAAATCCAGCTATATCCAAAGCTTTCATATATATTTTTGCCCGATTTAAAGCAACTGGCGCACCAAACTCCTCATTTTTGTCAGATTGATACGAAATTTTTCAAAAGTACAAAAATGAGCAAAGAATGGCGTAACTGCGTTTTGTCGATTGCGACAAGATGTCCGATTGAGATATGCTTTAAATTGATTTATATAATTTGCCCCATTGTAAACAAACGACTCTATATTGGTCTAAATGAAAAATTTAGTAGGGAATATAAATCGGTTCATATTTAGATAAATATCATTTATTTTAGTTCATCCAATTTTATGTTCATGATCCTGTTGAATACACCCAAAGTGGTGAATGGTATCATAAAGTCGGTCCCGTTCGACATTATTATACCCTTATTGGTTTACTAAGTCGCTTAGTGTTCTCTCTTTCTCTCAGCTACGTTTCATTATTCACTTCTGTTTCGCTTTTCCGTCTAGCTAAAAATTGTACACATGAATATGTAAATTTGCCACAAGTGAACATATGAATATTAAACAGGATTTGTGGCAGTGCATCCACATAAAACAACTCACGACATGTTTTATTAAAGCAATTTGAAAACTAAATGGAGATTTAATATGACAACAATACGAAACACTTGCATAGAAACACCAAACAGCATTTCACATTTCTGGATTGCACGATATTAAATATTCAAATACATTTTCAAAGCTAATGGAAATTTTATTGCAACAAGTAATTTTAATACAGAAGCAAATTTGATTTAGTTTGTTTTATCAATATCTCAGTAACACCTTCCATTATTAGTACAGAATTTGAATATTTCAATATATAATTACTGAAAATGATGGAAGTAATTCGAAAATGTTTTAAATTCACGACCGTTTAAAAAAAAAAGTGCAAGCAGAATACCTCGAAGCGCATTTATTGATGACAATTGATAAATAGCATTGGAATTAGAATAATTCAAGTTTTATCCATTTCCTGGTTTCAAAAGTTAGGGATCAGAATTTAACATCTCGCAATCTAAGTTACTAAATCAATTTTCTTTTCTTTCACTTTAAAATCTGACACTGACAAAAATGTATCGCCTAACTAACTCACAGCGCATAAAAGTCAACAAAACCCACTACCTACTTACTTATTACTTAGCTGGCTTGTTACAGAACGGTTGTTCCATAAGCCGAGCTTAAAAAAGATTTCCAAGCGCGTCGGTCTTGTGCGCAAGTCCACCAATTTGGAAGACCACGTTCCAAGATGTTGTTTTCTACTTGGTCTTTCCATCCAATTCGTGGCCTTCCCCTTCTACGGGAACCATCAGTAGGCTCATTTTTATATGCCTTTTGAGCTGGGGCATCTTCATTCATCCGCCACTATAGTCGCTGCAGCTCAATACGACTGATTATGTCGATGTCCGCGTATAAATTGTAAAGCTCGTGGTTCATTCGACTCCGATATTCACCGTCGACGCAGATCGGCCCGTAGATCTTTCGGAGAATTATTCTTTCTCACACCCCAAGAGCTGCCTCATCTGCTTGCGCAAGTACCCATGCTTCTGATCCATATAATATCACGGGTAGTATCAGCGTCTTGTAAAGTGTGAGTTTGGTCTGGCGGGAGGTGGCCTTGTTTCTAAACTGCTTACTTAGATCATAGTAGCCTCTGTTGGCCATCACAATGCTTTTCCGAATTTCAAAACTGATGTCATTCGTTTCATTTATGGCGGTACCAAGGTATATAAAGTCTTTAACTACCTCGAAGCTGTAGTTCTCAAGTTCCACAGTTGGTCCTAGTCTACTGGACGTCTTGCGCGTTGATACCATCAGCTTGGTCTTCTCGCCGTTTACTGCCAGACCCACTTTGGCAGACTCCTCAATTTGTTCAAAGGTGTTGTTACCGCTCGCAATGTTCGATCGATGTCATAGGCGAAGACGAGTAACATATGTTGTTTGGTGTACAGAGTGCCATTTCTGTTCACCTTTGCGTCTCGTATGACCTTTTCCAGCAGGATGTTAAATAGATCACACGACAAACTGTCACCTTGTCTGAATCCTCGTTCGGTATTGAAGGGCTCCGATAGGTCCTTTCCTACTTTAACTGCTGACCTTGTGTCACTTAAAGTTATCCTGCATAGCCGTATTAATTTTGCAGGAATGCCGAACGCAGACATGGCTTTAAACACCTCTGAACGGATAGGGCTGTCGAATGCGGCTTTATAGTCGACAAATGGTGGTGTTTTTCGTGGGTTTTTTCCAGGATTTGGCGCAGAGTGAAAATCTAGTCAATGGTGGATTTGCCAGGTCTGAAGCCGCATTGTTTTTGTCCCCGTATGCCAAGGGAAAACCAGGGTAGTTTCTGACTTCCACGAGTCGCCCTGATGGCCCAATATTATCTAGGGCCACAAAAATTCGCAGAGGGTTTGATGAACACCTAAATAAGATCCCAATAAAAATATAACTAAAAAAGCTTAACCCATTCGAAAGCTATAACGAATTTACTATGATTGTTTTAGATAGATTATCATTTAAGCATGTATTTAAATATATATTATTTTAATGTATATATAATTTTGAGTTCCTACATCTAGACCAGATCCGTATAGAATAATTTAAAACAAAAAACCTCACAATACTCCAATTTTTTAATGAGTTACAGGGCTATCTTTGGATGGGTACAAATGTACCACGGTTATTGATCTACGTAGGTAATAACTTTAAAAAATTGTAAAAATTATATACATAGAAAATATTTATAATTTTTTCTTCGATTATGTGTGAAAATACCTCAAGAATGATTCCTCAAATTTTGATCCAAATATCTCCATTATTAAAAATTTTACAGTAATTTTATTACAAAAAAAGGTACAAATGTACCCGGTTATTGACCGTTGGGTTAAATGATGTTTACACTCTAAGTATTTACCCTTTGTGGAGGAGGTACTAGAAGGAGTGGACCGACAAGTTCGATATTCTCACATTAAGAAGAAATGGTTATTATATTAGGTTGTGCAATGTTTGGTTTAAAACAGAGAGTCCTTTCGACAAAATGTTGACCATTTTGGTGGGGGAAGTGCCAAAAGAAATGGGCCCATATGGACCATATTCGAATTTGATTTAAATTTAAAAGAAATATTGTATTCTGCAAAATTTGCATAAAATCGGTTACTACCTACATAAGACAGGCCGACATTTGTAAATCGACTTAAAATTGTCTGAATTTTGTCCAAAGAAACATGGAGTCTAAACCAATATTTCGATAAGGCGCAATTTTGCTGTAGCAATATCCTAAAGTCTGAGAGTATAATTACCTCACTGCTCTTTAAAAAAACATTTTTAATGTACACCACATAAAAAATCATAAAAAAATCCTTCAGTCCTTCTCCATCGGTTTCTTCTTGTTTTAAATTACTTCATGTACTTAGTCGTTAATATTAACAAATTGGCTACATTTCCTCTACTGAATTTTATTATTATTTTAATAAAGTGCGGTCTAAAATAAATAAATTGGCACGCCCTCTTGTTATTTGTCACAAAAACACACTTATACGACGAGAAAGGTTCCCAAAAGCCATCCATAACATGTTCATGCCATTATAAATTGAATCGCATTTCGTTACAAAAAACCGCATTAATAACGTTAGATTTAAAATGTTGCACATTTATCAAATGTTCGGATACTTATTTTCATACTTATACAATAGGTCGTTTCATTTTAGGAAAAATACCGACAATTTTACGGATAAAATATTACGAATACGTGATTGCGGCAAAACAGTTGTCAATGTTGTGTACAGAAACGTGTTCTTGAGAAACAAACATAGTTTATTTCTTCAATAACAAGTGTTCAATATTAAGGGTTATACTATAAACAATTTTGTAAATAAAATCATTGTTAGAAAATTCATATCTTTTTCCGCAGAAAAAACTGATGAAGATATCGGAATATGAACTGGAAGTTATTTTAGAAAAATTAATGAAGAGATTAGCACAATCAAATGTCGTCAAAAGACATCCACTCTATGTGGATACAATAAAATGAAAAAATACATAGGAATATGTTTCAAATAATATAACAAAAAATACTATTTTATGTTAAAGCTAAACGGAAATTTGAGTCGTTTGCTTTGAAAGTGGCTTAAGTCTATTTCTGATACAAATCTTGGTTTTCTAGAAAGAATTTACAAAAGATATTATATTATATATCATCTATAAGGATACAAAGCCACAAACAACAATAACAATAATTTTGTAACAAACCAAACCCATACCTTTAAATATCTCTATATACGAAAAAAGGGACTTAAACCACTTTCAAAATAAACGACTCATTTAATTTATTAAATCCAACAACAATTGAATATCACCCATATTTTGACATTATTTCGCTAGATAAATATTTTCTTCTCATCATGTAAAAAATGCTTGTGTTTGTTTAACACCCACAAATACAATTTATTATTCACCTTTGACATAAAATGAGACGCTATGTATTTGCATAAATTACACAAAGAATTGGAGAAAATATACTTTTTGTTGGGGATAAAATAAAAAAACAACAAAATGAAATTGAAATTTTTAACAATTGCACAGTAACACACAATAGTAGTCATGGTCTGGCGGATGGGTTGAACATTTCTTAAGACTAAGAAGTACAATTTCGCCATAGATGATGTTTTTAAGTTACGATGATGAGTTTTCTTGCTCGTAACTTTAAAGAACATGAAGAATAACTTCTATAAGTTTGTGTGCGGCTATTATTACGTCTTTGTGCATATGTTTGTAACATGCAAAAGGAAACGATATAGGTCCACATTTCCTTTAGAGGATATGCATAGAATGACTTTCTGAGGCGATTTATGCATATCCATCGGTTAAATTGTAAACGAAGAGCAGGTCACCTTTTTTATACGAAAGAGAAGAAATTTGGCACAGATCATGTATTAGCCCCAAGGACTAACCCTTTTGAAAATCGGTTCAGATTTAGATATAGCTCCCATATAAATTTTTAACCGATTTTTTATACCCTACACAACATTGTTGTCAGGATATTATAGCTGTGTGCAGCCCCAAAAGTTTGTAACACTGCGAAATATTGGTCCTAGAACCACCTTTAAGTATACCGATCGTCATATCTCGACTAGCTGAGTCGATCTAGACATGTGTGTCCGTCCGGCCGTCCGTCCGTCTGTACATTATAATTTGTAAACACGATACAGGCCACAGTTATGGACCAATCTTCACGAAATTTTGCATGTAGGATGGGTTCTGGCCAATGAAGACCCCTATTGTTTTTGGGAAAGATCGGTTAATATTTAGGGGATGAAATGGACCAAATACTTAATTTTTGTCGGTTTTTCTGGTCGCTCCAGAGGCCGCAATTATGGCCCGAACATCGTGAAATTTTGCATAAAGAAAGGGATTGGGCCAAAGAATAAGCATGTTTGATAAAGATCGGTCAATATTTAGCGGGTCAAATGGACCCTGACTTTTGTGTGAAAAATGACAAAATTTGTATTCTATAGCGTATATATTTACCCCTGAAGGACATAGACCCGAGAAGTTGATATTATATCCAAGAGGAGTGGTTGACCTTTGAATTAATACCAATTATATCGTTGTATGTTCTCGGATGTGGGAGTTACACCTAAATATTTTCTGATATCTGTTATTTTGTGTTATTTTCGAGTCGATCTATAGACCACAAATGAAAGTCCAACATCACAAGACAACCCAATGTGAAGGGAATCTGGACAATAGCTGTACTGAATACTCGTAATATTCGGAAAATATGTCAGTGTGAGGAAGAGGTGCTGTTTATCTCTTATCGGGCAAGGCGGCGCAAATATCACGAAATATTGCCCAGGCTCGGAATAAACATCCGCAGAAAATTTGAGTTCCGTGGTAGTTGAGTAGGGTATCGTATGGTCGGCCCCGTCCGACTATACTGCTCCGCTCACTGTTTTTTTTTTTAATTTTGCACCAAAGAGTCTAATTTAAGCCGATTGGGACAAATTTTTGCACAACATACTAACGTTAGTATAGCCTAAAATGTGTCAAGTTTCATTGAAATCTCTTTAAATTTACATAAAGAATGGTGCGCCAAAGCGTTAAAGAGTTTTTCGTTTTGATTCTCTATCTGCCCAAATGAAATGGAATTTGGCATAGGTTACCGAGTACATGTGTGTGGATTGATGAACCCAATAACAACCCAGTGTACCAAATTTCAGCGAATTCGGTTGAAAAGCACACTCAGTAACCCAAAATAATAAAATATGGGGGTAACGTATGAGGGCTATGCCTAAACGCGGACCGATTAAGCTCATATTCGAACCTTCAGACAAAAGACAACTTTATGCAATTTTTTGGTGATCTATCTCAATTCGTTTAGAGGGTAAAATGATTACAACAGAAAGACGGACAGGACGAACTTTATAGGGTCGGAAATGATTATTTCGATGAGTTATAAACGGAAAAACGAACTTAATATACCCTCCATACTATGGTGGAGGGTATACAAATGTACCCGGTTATTGATCGTATTGAATTTAGTCCAATTTCATGTAAATGGTCCTTCAAAAATGCGAGGTCTGTAAGGATGCATCTCTTGAATACAGGCAAATTGGTAAATGGTATCATATAGTCGGCCCCGTCCGACTTTACTACTTTCCTTGCCGTTTCTTTTGAGAAGTCATTTCTTCAGTCAACTCGAATGAGAAGGGTATAAAAACCCTTCAACACACTGTAATACAGAGTATTATGTCTTTGTGCATATATTTGTAACCGGCAAAAGGAAACGAGATAGACACATGGATCCTTTTGAGAATATGCATAGAATCACTTTTTAAGTCGATTTATACAAGCATGTCCGTCCGTCTGTCCGCCTGTCTATCTGCCCAGGTTAAATTGTAAACAAAGTGCAGGTCGCATTTATAATCCGATTTGGATGAAATCTGGCACAGCTCACTCATTTGGCCCAAGGACGAACCCTATTTAAATTGGGAAAAATCGGTTCAGATTTAAACATAGCTCCCATATATGTTTTCGTCCGATTTAATGTAAATGAAATTAGCATAGGTTGAAGAAAGGCATGAGTATGTCCCTTCGAGTGCATATTGGTATGCAATTGTAAGGATACATATGTACAATGTACCCAAAGTGGTGAAGGGTATCATACAATCGGCCCTGTCCGACTTTTACTACTTTCCTTACTGGTTTTTACATGTCCTCCTTCTAGTTCTTAGGGGTAAACTTTCGAACTATTTCACAAAAATATCGCCCATTGGATTTAAGATTAAGTCCCCAAAGACAACAAATCGAAATTCGCATATTTTCATCGTCCTATCCATTTTTACCATATCCTTGCTCAAAAAATCGTAATGGGAATACTAATAAATTTTACTTTATGAAGAACTGTCGCATTCCTCTGATATACTATTTATCATAATGGTATCCTATAACGCTAAACACGCAAATAAAATTTATTCGCGGAATCCGGATCACTAAATTTGTTAACCAGACTATCAGATTATATAGCCGATTTCAATCAACCGATTGGATTTTTATGTAAATCATTTGACATTTAACAATATTGATAATTACAAGGCATACATTTTCTGCTAAAATTTATGTGGGTCCGATGTTCATAAGGAGTTGTGGTCGCATTCGCTGTATTTTGCATGTAGTTTCGGTTCTGTACGGATAACAACACTTTTCGACTTATGCTAAGTGATTTCCACGGATGTTTAGACATTAAACGTGCGACAGCAAAGATTGATTATGTTAAAAATCAATGTCGCACACCTAAAGGGATGCTGCACATTGTCAACGTTGAACCAGATTACCTCTAAAATTCGCACTATTGAAGCCGTTTCCGTTTCGCTTCATTGATCCAAACGGGTAGGATGATATTGTTGTCCATGACCCTGGTACGGATAAATTCGAAAGTGGTGGCACGATGCCTGCTGGATACGGGTTCGTTGGTGAGCCACATATCCCAGCGTTTCGCTGATAAACACATAATTACTCGACTTACGTTGAAGGAGGAGGCTCTTATTTAGGCATGGTTCTTCGTTTAAGGTTGATGGCACTTTCCTTGTTGATAACCGTATTGCCATGACGATTCCACCAGAGTCTCTTTTGAAAGACTTCCCTAAGCACTACACGCACCATAACTCAAATCTGCAGACATTGATATTGTGATTGGAGCGGATCTTTATAGTAGAGTATTCGCGCAATACCTTGCCCACTGCTCAAAGTACAATTTTCGGATGGGTTATCGTTCATGGTCATAATTACCGTTATGTGGGGGCTACCCTAAAACAAAATTAATAATTTTGTACTTGCATATTTTATAAAATGGGAACCTAAAATATAAAAAAAAATAAAACGTGAAAAATTGAAAAATGGTCCCAAAATACCGAATATGGGAAATAACCCTGATATGGGGCTACACGAATAAATAAATCGACATAGAATTTTATTCCGATCAAGAATGTTTATACTTTATGAGGTTTTCGGTGTGGCAAACGGAATGATAAATTTAATATACACACCCCCTTAAGCTGGAGCGTATAAAAACAATTAATTAAATATTTTTCTGTATAGTCATCTCATTTTATTCCATTTAATGACATTGAAACTCATTTTTTTACCCCAACATAAATAAATTTTCATAACTTAATTTAAGCAAACATTAAACATTAAAGACTAATTTGATTTGATAAATTATGTCGTCAACGTCTGCAAACTTTTGTACTTGTCATATTGAGGGGAGTTGTGCCTAATGTTCTAATAATTGTTTGTAAAATATTTGCGGACAATTTTATATAAAACTGTTTACCTTGCAAGTTTATTCAAGTTCATTGTTTATGTATGAAAGTTTTGCTTCTGCTTTGCTTTATATACTTTTAAACAATTAAGTAAACAATAAGATATATGGTTTCAAGTAATCGTACTGACCGCTAAATGAATTCAAAAAGGTTAAATGTATGTCAGGCTTTAAGACCCCTTTATAAAGACTTAAAATACCAAAACGTAAACCTATAGCGATAGAAGAAATTTAAACCAGTGAGCGGAGCAGTATAGTCGGACGGGGCCGACCATATAATACCCTACACAACTTCCACGAAAATCGAACTTCCTGTTCTTCTATATTCTGAGCTTGGGAAATATTTCACGATATCTACACCCTCTTGCAAATGTTTTCGGCCCAGTTCATCCCAAAATTATTATCTGATCATCACCGAAAATTATAGGCGTTGTCCTTGACCATACCTGGATCCTCATGAAAAATTCCAAATTTATTCCCGCCATCTAGTGTGGTAATGGGTTCCTAAATAATATCTGAATACGTAAGCACCTGTAAATACTTAAGTGTAACTCCCACACCCGAGTACATACGGCAATAAAATTGGTATCAATTTAAAGGTCGACCACTTCTCTTGTATATATTGTCAACTTATCGGCTCTATGTCCTTCAGGGGTAAAAATATACGCTATAGAATACAATTTTTTTAATTTTTCACTCAAAAGTCAGGGTCCATTTGACCCGCTTAATATTGACCGACCTTTATCAAAATAGGCATGCTTATTCTTTGGCCCGATCCCCTTCTCCATGTAAAAATTCGCGATGTTTGGGCCATACTTGCGGCCTCTGGAGCGACTAGAAAATCAGACAAAAATAAAGTTTTTGGTCCATTTCATCCCCTAAATCGTAACCGATCTTTTCCAAAAACAATAGGGGTCTTCATTGGGCAGAACCCATCCTACATGCAAAATTTCGTGAAGATTGGTCCATAACTGTGGCCTGTATCGTGTTTACAAATTATAATGGGCGGACGGACACACATGCCTAGATCGACTCAGCTTGTCGGTATACTTAAAGGTGGGTCTAGGATCAATATTTCGCGGCGTTACAAACTCTTGGGGTTGCACAAAGCTATAATACCCTGACAACATAGTTGTGTAGGGTTTAAAAGTCAAATTAGAGCCAATTCGATTGAAAATCCCCCAAAATGACAATCAGTTTGGTTGAAAAACGTGCTCAGAATATTAGGGAGTACCGATATGTGGCGCTACACGAAAACTTGGACCTATTTGCAATAGCAAACATCCTAGTAGTATTAACCATGTAGGTGCAATTTGTCTGCATTTAATATTGCGGCCATGTCGATATTGAATTTATGTGGTGTCACGTAAATATTTCCATATATTCTAAAGGGAATAAGATAATTTATGAGCACTTCATCTCAAGGTGGAGGTTATAAACTCTGTTTTTATTTTCACTAGTTTTCAATGTACATCCATATTTTATGTTTAAATATTCGGTTATATTGAACCACTTCGAACGATAAAAAATCCAAAAAGCTGTATTTTCTTTAAACTAATGGAATTTGAACAATTTAATTTGTATCCCATCGAGGTTAAATGCTAATTGTTAAAAACTCAGCCGTGCTGCAAGCATAAAAGACTTCGAAGGTACATGTCTCGATTTTAAATTTGAATTGCAGAATCCATCTGCATAGATCAATGTTCGACATAACATGAAAAGTGAACCATAAAGTTCAGACTTCATATTCATCCATTCATACATACGCAACTGCATATGTTACGGGCGATACGGCAAACATATATTCATTGGGGGAAAGAACAAATTTACAAGAAAATAACAGGTAAAGCCAGCACAGTCATAACGTTGTAGATAAAGGTGAACACATCGTCATGTCTTTCATTTCATTGATCGAACGAACGAACAAATTATCTGGGGGAATATAAAAAACTCATTCATCTATCCATCCATCCAGACAGCCAATGAAAGGAATGTAAATGACAATGTGGGTGTGTGTGTGTTTCGTGTGAAATGTGGTAATTTGAAAAGGAAAAAATACTATCTCACATATGTACAAACAAAAATCATATCACTTTGACTAATTAGAGAAATCCTACGTCGAATTGGCCAAAAAAACATGATGAACTAATTTTACTGTGTAAACTAGTAAGGAAAGTAGTAAAGTCAGACGGGCAGACTATATGATACCCTTCACCACTATGGTTATATTAAACATATGCATCCTAACAGACGTCACACCATTAACATGAAATTGGATGATCTAAAATATGTGATCTTTATCTAAATGCAAACCGTCTTAGATAAATCCATAAACATGACAATCTTTTTTTTTCATTGGGACGAAATTATTATTATCGAACATCCCTTGAGCTATGTCTGTAGTTATACTCTGCTCAATTTTGTACGTTGTGCAAAATTTCAAGTCCATCTGACAAAAATATTTCAACGAAACTTTTCACAGGTTAGGTCATACTAATTTCCGTACGTTTTGTTCCTATCGGCCATATATTGGGTCCTTGGTGCATCATTTACTGAAAATCTATGGATAATATATAAGGGAGCTATATCTAAATCTCAACCGATTTTCACGAAACGTAGCAATCATCATTCTAGACTAAATTCCGTACGCTATGCTATATAAAAACTTTGGTAAACAATTTGCATTAAATCAGACAAAAATATTGCATTAAATTAAATCGGACAAAAAATAAATCTGAACCGATTTTCACGAAACATAACATACATCATTCTAGACTTAATTCAGTGAAGGGGCTTTAGTGCACCATTTACATAAAATCGGACGAAAATACATGTGGGAGCTTTATCTAAATCTGAACCGATTAACACGAAACTTAGTTCACATCATTCCAGACCCAATTCAGTACGCTATGCAAAATTTCGTGCAAATCGAATGATATATAGGGACCTTTGTGCACCATTTACCTTAAATCAGATGAAAATAAATAATGGAGCTATATCTAAATCTGAACCGATTTTCCCAATTTCAATAGGACCAAATCGGTGACCTGTGCAGAAACCCGGTGTACACGAACCCTATTAAAATTGAAGAAAATCGGTTCTGATTTTGTTATATAACGGGACCTCCCGATTTAAATTTTAATTGGGTAGATAATCTTCCTACAACAAATCGAAATTTTCAAATTTGAAATTTTACAGTGGAAGGTTTCTTAAAATAAATTCAGATTTAATAAAGCCATTATTTTGAGATTTAGAACTATATTTTAAAACAAAACTACTATATAACAAAACGATAGTTCTAAAGTTCAAAATAATACCTTTATTAAATCTGAATTTATTAAAAGAAACCTTCTACTGTAAAATTTCAAATTTAAGAGTTACGTTTTTTGGCGAATATGGCTCGAAATATCAACATCAGTCCATGTTTCGAGGTAGCCGCATGTTTTTCAGGTTCTATATAACGTTATCGAAAATTTGACGGTATTTTGAAGGATTTAGGCTGACATACATATATACATAAAATGATCAAGCTGGGCGCCCATTGTCAGTATTTTTTAGGTATCAGCCCCACACAGAATATAATTGTTCACACCGGGATATAGCTGGGTAAACCCATTTGATACAGTCCATACATAAAAGTCCCAATTTTTTCTTCGAACAATCGAAATATCTTCTTCCTATAAAATATTCAATATAGGTTAATTGTTTCAAAATAGTCCATACAAATTTTGAACTTTGTTTTTCACAGCATGAATTACCAAATAATGCAATAATAGTCCCCATATAAATTCCCGGTCTGAAATAAGCAAGTTTGAATGCATATCACGTGGTCTAAGATATAAAATATTTACAGTGGACTCACCTAACGTTTTTTTTTTACTTGTTTTAATCCACGAATTTTTGCACTTGAAGCTTTGATAGTCCTCTAAAAATAGAATTTTAATAATACCCTGTACCACGGTGTGGTGACTGGCACAAAAATTCATGCTATTAGCTCTGATTATTAAACCAGTGAGCGGAGTAGTATAATCGGACGGGGCCGACCATACGATACCCCACACAACTATCACGGAACTCTATCTTTCTGTGGATGTTTATTTCGAACCTGGGCAATATTTCGTGATAATTGCTACCTCAACAGCATCAACAGCATAATTGCTACCTCAACAGTGCTATATTTCCGCCCTCTAGTGTGGTAATAGTTTACTAAATAATATATTAATACGGAAGCACATGAAAATATTTAAGCGTAACTCTCACATACGAGTACATACGACAATATAATTTGTATCAATTTAATGGTCAACCACTCCTCTTGAATATATTATCAACTTTTCGGGTCTATGTTCTTCAGGGGCAAATATATACGCCATAGAATACAAATTTTGTCATTTTCACACAAAAGTCAGGGTCCATTTGACCCGATCTTTATCAAAACAGGCATGCTTATTCTTTGGCCCAATCCCCTTCTCCATGTAAAAATTCAAGATGTTTGGGCCATAATTGCGGCCTCTGGAGCAACCAGAAAACCCGACAAAAATTAAATATTTGGTCCATTTCATCCCCTAAATATTAAACGATCTTTACCAAAAACAATAGGGGTCTTCATTGGGCTGAACCCTTCCTACATGCAAAATGTCGTGAAGATTGGTCCATAACTGTGGCCTGTATCGTGTTTACAATTTATAATGGACAGACGGACGGACGGACATACACGTCAAGATCGACTCAACTAGTCGAGATATGACGATCGGTATACTTAAAGGTGGGTCTAGGACCAATATTTCGCAGCGTTACAAACTTTTGGGGCTGCACAAAGCTATAATACCCTGACAACATAGTTATGTATGGTATAAAGAGAACAAACATATCAATACAATATAATACAAACATGTCATATAAATATCCACGCTGATAGTCCTTCAAAAATATTATCCTGCTCCGATAGACAATCAAACTATTATTTAAATAAGCCAAGCTTATAGCTTTGATAGTCCAAAAAATGTAATTTATCAATTTTTTTAATTTATTTGTGGTTGTTCTGCTGTTATTACACTTGTGCATCATTGTAGGTGCTGGAGGGGATTTATCTGAAATTGTATAATGGTATTTCCAAAGCATGGAATGCACTCAACCATGCATGTAAGTCGTCAACGTTCATCAAAATCAGTCTATGTCACACTTCGTGGAAGTGATGTACTGTTGATGTATCTGTTTAATTTTTACATTTTTTCATGACAACGAGTAATACCATAGATTGCCATGTGATTTTAATTGCCAATCATGTTAGATAGCTAGACAATTATCGAAGCGTGTTATTTCTAAAAATGACAATCATGTCTGTATATACTTTAATTGACTACAAATTAAAGCATGACATTTTTGTTCTTGTAATAATACAGCACGTTATTTAAATTTATATTTTGATCGATCTGAAAGGATGTAGATTATGGAAGAATTGATAACAAAATTGAATATTAACGTTTGAAGTTTCGAAATTATTTGTCGAAAGCAGATCTAAGAGTGTTGTAAATTGTGAATATTTTTACTACTAATAGTCTAAGATCTTTTAAATATCTGACAGCTCTTGTTGTTCTCATCTGATAATTCCTTTTATTGCCTTTTATTCTGCTATCAATTTTCTAGTATTCCCACAATGAAGAATTATAGCGAATAAAATTGTTTGTCGCTTTCAATTGATTTGGTGTGAAAAAGTACTTCAATAAATAGACCGCCATGAAACAAATAGAAAAAAAATTACCAAAGGCAATTGATGTCATTATTGACATTTATATTGCGTATAATGGAAATAATAATGTCACAGTTTTGTTTTTCACTTCCTTCTAGGAAGAAATGCGAACAAATTGATTGACAAGCAAACTACCATAATCGTATTATAACAGGGTAGTAAATATAATTGTGTTCATTTAAGGAGAAAAATGTTTTGAAAATTTAAAACAAACTGTTTATGTTGTATATCAATCGGGCTGTATGGGAATGAACATACATAAATATGCAAAACGCCTGTGATTGTTGTACATTAGAGGAAAGTGTGGACATTTGTCTGTGTAGTTATCAACGTGTTTTAGAGTATTTTTGTACTCTATATCATACTTTCGTATAGGGTATTATGTTGTTATGCATATTCGGGTGGTGTGTAGTGATGAGATGGAGACTATTTATAGTTGTTCCAGAGACAACGATTTGTTTTTATACCCTTCACCACACTGAGGTACAGGGTATTATGTCTTTGTGCATATGTTTGTAACAGGCAAAAGGAATCGAGATAGACACATGGTTCTTTTTGAGAATATGCATAGAATCACATTCTGCTACTACTACTTTTTCTTACTGGTTTAACCCTCCATCATAGTATCGCGGGTATATTAATTTTGTTTTTCCGTCTGTAAATCATCGAAATAATCATTTCTGACACTATAAAGAATATATCGACTCCTCCGAACCATA
>NW_026874857.1:0-17363 GCF_032173495.1 Musca vetustissima
GTTACTAAATAATATAGCAATACGTAAGCAACTACAAATATTTAAGTGCATCTCCCACATTCGAGTATATACGACAATATAATTGGTATCAATTTAAAGGCCAACCACTCCTCTTGGATATACTATCCAGTTCTCGGGTCTATGTCCTTCAAGAGTAAACATATACGCTATAGAATACATATGTTGTAATTTTTCACACAAAAGTCGGGGTTCATTTAACTCGGTATATATTGGCCGATCTTTATGAAAACAGGCATGCTTATTCTTTGGCCCTTCTCCATGTAAAATTTCTCTATGTTCGGACCCTAATTTCCGCCTCTAGAGCGACCAGAAAACCCGACAAAAATTAGGTATTTAGTCCATTTCATTCCCTAAATATGGTCTTCATTGGACAGAACCTATGCCAAATTTCATGAAGATTGGTCCATAACTGTGGCCTGTATTGTGTTTACATATTATAATGGACAGACGGAAGGACGGACGGACAAGTCTGCGAACAATGACTAACATCACTTCAAAATATGCGAATACAAATTCATATTCTTTACCATCAATGGTGAATGATGTATGTACTGATATATTTATACTACACATTTAATGGTATGACGGAATACCGACTGATACGGAAGGAGACGGAAGGACGGATGGACCGTCACACGTGTCTAGATCGACTTACCTAGTCGAGATATGACGATCGGTATACTTAAAGTTTGACCAATATTTCGCGGCGTTACAAAGCTATAATACCCTGCACAAAGCTATGATACCCTTACAATATAGTTGTGTAGGGTATAAATATGCTGAACTCTTTTTTATACCATACACTACACAGGGTATTTTACAATAGTGTACCCAAATCTCAGCGTTTGGCCGATTGAGCTTAAATTGTGTGTAGTGTGCCGAATCGGGTATAGAATAACGGCGTTTATTAAGTTCTTATACCCTTCACCACGCTGTGGTTCAGAGTATTATGTCTTTGTGCATATGTTTGTAACATTAAAAGAAAACGAGACACACTTATGGTTGCTTTTGAGAATATGCATAGAATCACTTTCTAATAAATCGTATAAATTGGTATAAATCGGTTTATAGTTGGCTATGACTCCGATATATGTATACAGATTTAGATATAACTCCCATACACATATTCATAAGATTTTTCGTAAATGGCGCACAATCACCCAAATGACATGCACATGGATTAATATTAAAAAATAAAAAGATATTATAATGTTCGTACAACTTCATGTCCATAGTCCTTCAAAAATGCAACGTCTGATAATATGCATCCCATCACATACCGAAAGTTGTGAAAAGGTCATACAACCCGTCCGACTTTATTACTTTTCCTAATGGTTTTTGGTTTCAGTACGATATTCTGCATTATAAATGGTTAAGAAGCATTCAGTTGGAAAATATTCAATCTTGATGTTCTTTTAGTATTTTATACATATTAGTCTGTCAGAAAGGTCGCATTTTAATTGTACGTTTCAATATCTCCGAGAGCACACTTGCTTTATTGTTTTAAGGTTGACGTGATATGTGCATGTGTAGTTTGATTCAAAATAGTACAACAAATACCAATTATTTTTTGTGTGTGAACGTGTCATGAGTTTTAATTATTCATTTCAACATTACGTACACACATCGATTGGTGTTGTATGAAATGACATACACTGTATGTCATTGTTCGAAACTTTCGTGTTTTTTTTTTTGTTTTTTTTTTTATTTGTCACCTGCTTTCAAAATATGATTGATGCTCTTCAAGTGAGTTGTCGTTTTAGTTCATCGACACATAGGTATGTATACGTTATATATGTCAGCCAATTAATATTATTCATACGCACCAATGGCACAATAAACACCAAAATTACCAGAAACAAAACCCAGTTCATGGTCTAGGTGGTGAAAAATTCCTTGTTGGAATACAAACCTTTGATCTGTATTTTAAAATCCCACATGGACATATTCGCCACAGATCAAGTTATTGCTAGATTTTTTTTTTTACTGGAAACTCTTAAATTCTAAAAGAAAAAGCTTTATTTCTTTGTATGTGGATATTGTAGATTATTTTTGTGGTAAAATGTCTGTTGTCAAATCGAATGAGGAATTTTTGCATTACCTTTTTCCTTCTCTCTCGAGTTCTTTTTCGTCCTAATTATACTTAACCGTAAACTAAATACCACAAGATTAAATTTTTTGAAGATATTTCTCATAGCATTTTACATAGAGTACTCAAAGCAATAAATGTATTACCTTACCCAAAAAATAAATTACGGGAACAAATGTACGATACATACTATAAAGCGGATTTTGCATTAGAACTTTTTGCCGGGATTTATTTGACATATAAGAGGATTTATTTGACATATATGTAATTGAATTGCCCATTAAAATACTCTGGATTTAATAATGCTGGTACCTTGTAAATGTATTATTATTAATATTGGTAAGTATTATTAATATATATACTCTTATTTTTGTGAAATCAGATTCGAATAGTAAATCCATAGACACTACAAGAACTTTTCCAATATTACAAATGCAAAGCATACAATTTTAAAATATACTAGTACTTGGAATTTTCATATCGCCCTCATTTTCTCTTGTCATATTCATCTCTAAACAACCATGAAATTATCTTGGCTAATTATTATATTACGTTCAAAATTCGTTCATGCATGACACGAACCAAAACCAGAAACACTAAATATTACACTGACCCCAAACATTGGGTAAATGTTATTGTTGTTGTTGTTTTCTACGAATTTTTAACCGTGAAAACAGTTGCCGCATTTTCGCACAGAAAAAAAAATTCTGCGAACAATCACTACCATCACTCCAAAATATGCGAATACAAATTTATATTCTGTACCATCAATGGTGAATGATGTATGTGCTGATATATTTATTCTACACATTTAGTCGTATGACGGAATACCGACTAATATTTTGTTGTAATTAATTATTATATTTACAAAACGCCCTTTGCAATTTACTTTCCTAACATAATAAATATTTAATAATTTTTACAAAACTACTATTTATATCACATCCAACATAAATTCACAGTAACAAATATTGAATTTATTGAAAATACGTTCAACGAGGTTTTCCATTTGCCAACGTAAAAGTTCGTTCACCATACTAAATTAGCAATCATGTAATTTATTTATAAATTGTGTAGAATTCATTGGGGGGAAATCTTAACATTGTATATGTGTTAATATTTTAAATGCCAAACTTCATAAGTGATACGCTAGGCATACATCCCTGCTGATTTATGGGTAAATCTGCAATATTATACCGCACATAAAACAATTTGTCAAATAAACATCCGCGTGATTTCGTAGTAATATTTCATGGTATGGTATTTAGATTAACACCATTTTTATACAATTAATCACATGTGTGGTTGTGTGTGTTTTTATTAGTTTTCATTGAATAAGAAATTCAAGAAAACCTTCTTATGGATTCTTTACATGGAAAAAAAATACAATCAAATTTTGTTTCCCTATGAATTTGTTGATTTTTTTTTTGGAAATTTAAGCATTTATTTGACAATATAAAATACCAAAAAATATATACAAGTTTATATGTGAAAATGGGTAACACCCTGAATACTTAACGCTGGCTTTACATATTGGATGTTGTTATTTGTTTTTTAAGCTTTGTCGAACGTGACGATGACAACGAGAATGGAAAAATTCCAATATTTTGAATATGGAATGGTATGGATTTAATATTTTTCACCGGTAGAATGTTAAAAATGTGAAAAAGGTCGCTTTTGTGTTAAGTAATTATTGCCACTGTATCTATCAAATATTAAATCGACACATCTGGGGGCTAGATGTGTCGATTTAATAAATCTAAAAAAATAATTTATATTACGAAGTTTGTGCTACGATTTTTTTATTCACAAACAATTCGATATGCCAAGCTAACCTGACCTAAAAATAAACTTCGTGGACAAATGTACGATATATAATTTTTAGCATTATAACTGTTTTCCGGAAAAAGCTCCTTTATGAGGATTTATTTGAGATGTATTTAATGGAATGCCAATTTAAATACTCTGGATTAAATAAAGCCTGTACCAAGTACGCAATGTCATTAGTATTTTTGGAATACTTCGAGGATTACATTTTAATATTCTTGTGAAATCAGATTTAAATACTAAGTCCATAGTAACTTTTCCAATATTACAAACACAAAATTTTAAAATCTACTAGTAAATGGAATTTGCGTATAACCCCGATAGCTCCTTTCACATTCGTCTCTAGGCAACCATGAATGTATCTAGGCTAATTATTAAATTTCGTTCAAAATTCGTCCATGCTTGACAAGAACCAAATACAGAAGCACTGACCTAAATGATCGCCATAGGGAAAAACCTTAGGAAGAACATGTTATCTATTCAAAATTCCTTAAATCGGTCGGAGACCGTAATAGGTTATAGCATTAATTGTTCTTGCTTTGTAAAAAAATAAATGTTCCAAATTACAGACAGTAAGTATGGTAAAAATTTTTCGCAAATATACACCTATGCTGTGAAACCGAAATTTTGACACTCATTACTAACCCGAAAAATTAAATTAGATCCAATTCAGTTGAAAATGGTGTCCAAATATTCCATCATACCAAATATTTAAGAAATGTGGAAATTCTGCAGATATATTGATTGATATTACTCTATGGAGGTTTGGTATTGCAAATTAGATAAATTGGCCAACGTAGGTCTCATATATAATGGTACCCCCAAATATTTGTTATTTTAGGAAATACTGGCACGTTTTCCAAACGAAATTGCTGTTATTTGATATAATGAGGTTTATTGGGTAACACATAACTATCAATTTGGGTCCACTTTTTATGATAGTTCCATATAACGGTACAACCAACATTTCAACATTTTGGGAGTTTGGTCATATTTTTGCAAATATGTATCTGAAATTCACATTGGTCACGATTGTCTCTACATAACGGTCCCGGCTATTACTCGGTTTTTGGGATTATGGGCTCGTTTTTATACCCTACACAACTATGTTGTCAGGGTATTAAAGCTTTGTGCAGCCCCAAATGTTTGTAACGCCGCGAAATATTGGTCCTAGACCCACCTTTAAGTATACCGATCGTCATATCTCGACTAGCTTAGTCGATCTAGACATGTGTGTCCGTCCGTCCGTCTGTCCATTATAATTTGTAAACACGATACAGGCCACAGTTATGGACCACTCTTCACGAAATTTTGCATGTAGGATGGGTTCTGGCCAATGAAGACCCCTATTGTTTTCGGAAAAAGTTGGTTAATATTTAGGGGATGAAATGGACCAAATACTAAATTTTTGTCGGTTTTTCTGGTCGCTCCAGACGCCGCAATTATGGCCAAAACACCGCGAATTTTTGCATGGAGAAGGGGATCGGGCCAGAGAATAAGCATGCATGTTTTGATAAAGATCGGTCAATATTTAGCGGGTCAAATGGACCCTGACTTTTGTGTGAAAAATGACAAAATTTGTATTCTATGGCATATATATTTACTCCTGGAGGATGTAGACCCCAGGAGTTGATAGCATATCCAAGAGGAGTGGTTGGCCTTTAAATTGATACCAAATATAGTGATGTATCTACAAAATGTGGGAGTTACAGTCAAATATTTACAGGTGCTTACGTATTCAGATATTATTTAGTAACCCATTACCACATTGGAATCATGAGGTTCCACTTATGGCTAAGGGCAACGCCTATAATTTTCGGTGATGTCCAGATAAAAATTTTGGCATGAAATGGACCGAAAACATAATTTTTTGTGTGTTTTCGAGTAGAGTATAATCCGAAAATCACAACACAACCCACCGTGAAGGTAATCTGGACAAGTAATTAGAAGGACTGTACTGAATATTCGAAAAAGTAAAGAAGAGGTGTTGTTAACCTCTAATCGGACAAGAGGGGGCAAATATCACGAAATATTACTCAGACTCGGAATAAACATCCTCAGAAAGTTAGAGTTCGTGGTAGTTGTGTAGGGTATCGCATGGTCGGCCCCGTCCGACTATACTGCTCCGCTCACTGGTTTACACATATTGTATGTATTTTCGATTATATATCAATTTCTCCTACTAAAAATGTGCCATGGGTATATAAAGGTACCGAACGATTACAGGCATTTTAAATGTACACCTCATGGCGGAAAGTGTAAAAAATCGCTTAGTCGAGCTTTACGAAGTTTTTACCCAAAATACCAAATTAAAGCTGAATAGGACGAAAAAAGTGCCCTTCGTGCATATGCTTGTAACAGGCAAAAGTAAACGAGATATTTTGAGAATATGCATAGAATCACTTTCTAAGTCGATTTATGTCGGTCCGTCTGTCTGTCTATGTTAAATTGTAAAGAAAGTACAGGTCGCAATTATTATTCGAATTGGATGAAATTTGGCACAGCTCATTCATTTGGCCCAATTAAAATTGGAAAAAATCGGTCCAGATTCAGATATAGCTCCCATATATAGTTTCGTCCGATTTAATATAATTGGTGTACCAATGTCCCTATATATCTTTCAGTTTACACGAAATTTGTCACATCGTAATGAATTCCGATTTAGATATAAAGTGTCATATATATTTTCGTCCGATGTAAAGGGACCCCCTATCCTCGGGGTCAAAATTGTTTTGATTTAATTCGAATCTACACTAATTCAAGCGAAAATCTCAAGAACTCTTGAAGATATAGCCGATTTATTGTGTCAGCATCAAGTGACGGCTAAAGGGCTTCTCAAACCTTAAACGCGTTTTCTCTTTAGTGAATGGCGAGCACGATAACTCAAAAACTAATAACCCAATCGATTCCAAATTTTTACACGTTTCTCTGTGAGTGTATAGCTATCGTATGAACTAGGATAAAGACAATCGGTGAAGATCTTCCTTATTTCATAACTTGGTTTTTGGTAAAAAATCGGCGATTTTCCAAAAATATTTTTTCAAAGGTCCGCCATTTTCTTAATTTTAGTTCATACGAGAGACAGACATGTGCTCTTTCTAACACTGTTGGAATTTTCGGATTCCGATGTTCCAGCGGGGAGTTATCATGGATTTTTCTTTAATTGCAAAAAACAACAACAAAACAATAACAAACATTTTTTGTAAATAATTTTTTTGCTCTTTTAAATCTTCAAATATATATGTGCAAAGTTACTAACATTAACAAGCATTGGTATTGATTTACCAGCCCACTGAAAATCTTAAACAAATTAAAATCGCGAATGGGGGGGGTTCCCTTAAGGTAAATGGTGTACCAATGTCCCTTAATATCTGTCGGTTTGCACGAAATTTGTCTCAGTGTAATGTGTGTTAAGTTTCCTGAAAATCGGTTCAGATTTAGATTATATATGCGACCAAATGAAAAATTTGGTATCGGTTGCAGAATGACATGTTTATGGATCCAATTTCATTTTACTGGTACTTTAAAATGCGACGTTTGTTAGGATTTATTTTTTGAATATACCCAAAGTGGTGAAGGCCCCGTCCGACTTCACTACTTTCCTTACTGGTTTTAAGATCAATTTGGTAATTTGAATTCACATTGTGTAGCAAAACTTCCTGCTACAAATCATCAATATTGGTCTACTTTCCACGGTAGTCTACATATAGCTGTACATAAAATATTCTTGCAAAAAAATTGCTAAGGCACTGCCGCCTATATAAAGGTACCGAATGATTACAGGTATTTTGAATGTAAACCTCATGGTGGATGGTATTAAAAATTCGGTCCGGACAAACCTAACGGAGTTTTTACTAATCATTAGGAAGATCTACCTAGTTTGAACCCAAAGATACCAAATTACATCTTTTTAGGATAAAGAACGTGCCCACAGCTTCATAATACCAAATATAGGGGGTACCTTTCAATAGTATTATCTTTTTAAGTCATACTTAAATAATTCGCGAATTATAAAATAGTTTAATTCGGTTTCAATAGGTTTCGTCCTTGGGCCAAATAAATGAACTGTGCCAAATTCTATCTAAAGCGGATCACAAATGCGACCTGTACTTTGTTAATATACATGGACGGACGGACAGACCGACGGACAGACGGACATGCATTAATCGACTTAAAAAGTGATTCTATGCATATTCTCAAAAGGAACCATGTATCTATATGTTTCCTTTTGTTTGTTACAACATACGCACAAAGACATAATACCCTGTACCATAGTGTGGTGAAGGGTATAAAAAAATTGGTTCTACTAAATTACAGTCAATTCGGTCGAAAAATACGACCAAAACCCCCAAAATACCAAAAATTTTATATGGGGACTACCAGAAAAAGTGGACCTATATTTATAATTTTTAGTGGAATAATTTGGTACACAATAAGAACCCAAGTACAAAATTTCAGAGAATTCAGTTATAAAACGAGCCCAAGAATTTAATTCTGTTTCAGTGTGCTAAATTACAATACCGGCACAAATTTTATAACCAATATTAAAACCTTCCATCGTATTCCTGACTGAAGTCTAAATTTCTTGCTCACATGTAGCCTCATTCTAAGACTTTCCCTTGCTTATTCACCAATTGGTTTTCTTCTTAGTTTCCACTAAGTGAAAACTTAAAGTAAAATAATGTACATTAAATTATCCCCATTTAAGTTTAAATAGTTCAGCTGTAATCCTTCTAACTAAAGCAGTAAAACAATGTAAGTTCTCTCAGTTTGTTACTCGACTTGGTCGTAAACATTTTTGTTTATATTTGTTGGTTAATGGCAAAAGGTTGATCTAGAAAAAAACTCCAAAAATGTATGCGTGTATCTCTAAGTAAACGTTGTTATACAAAATTGAAGACAAACATAAAGTCAAAGTTAAAACAAAGAGTACAAAAAAGAATACTACCGAAAAACAACTTTTAACAACAACATGACTAGAAAACTGCAATTGCCACAAAATGTTAGATGTAGAACATGCCAATTACGTTTTAGCAGGAATTCGGAATTAAATTCGTTTTGAACTTTTATTAAATTTAAAGATCGTCATTAATTGTATATAAACTAAGTATAACATTTAACAATTCAAAACGGTGTTAGCTTCAGTCGGACTGAACTTTTACTACCCTCCTAGATATTCTTAAAGTAACATTAAATTCAGAGGACCCACGTGAATTTAGCTAAATATTGACCCATATTTATAAAATTTGGTAGGGAAATTAATTAGCCGATTTGAACACAACATTCGTCTTAATTACGCTTAAGAAGATTTTCAATGTATGTCGATCATTTGACATACTTACTTACTTAGCTGGCTTGTTACAGAACGGTTGTTCCATAAGCCGAGCTTAAAAAAGATTTCCAAGCGCGTCGGTCTTGTGCGCAAGTCCACCAATTTGGAAGACCACGTTCCAAGATGTTGTTTTCTACTTGGTCTTTCCATCTAATTCGTGGCCTTCCCCTCCTACGGGAACCATCAGTAGGCTCATTTTTATATGCCTTTTGAGCTGGGGCATCTTCATTCATCCGCACAACATGGCCTAGCCACCGTAGTCGCTGCAGCTCAATACAACTGACTATGTCGATATCCGCGTATAAATTGTAGAGCTCGTGGTTCATTCGACGCCGATATTCACCGTCGACGCAGATCGGCTCGTAGATCTTTCGGAGAATTTTTCTCTCAAACAGCCCAAGCGCTGCCTCATTTGCTTGCGCAAGTACCCATGCTTCTGATCCATATAATAGCACGGGTAGTATCAGCGTCCTGTAAAATGTGAGTTTGGTCTGGCGAGAGGTGGCCTTGTTTCTAAACTACTTACTTAGACCATAGTAGCATCTGTTGGCCATCACAATCCTTCTCCGAATTTCAAAACTGATGTCATTCGTTTTATGTATGGCGGTACCAAGGTATATAAAGTCTTTAACTACCTCGAAGCTGTAGTTCTCAAGTTCCAAAGTTGGTCCGAGTCTACTGGACGTCTTGTGCGCTGATACCATCAGCTTGGTCTTCTCGCCGTTTACTGCCAGACCCACTTTGGCAGACTCCTTTTCAATTTGTTCAAAGGTGGCTGTTACCGCTCGCAATGTTCGCTGTTACCGCTCGCAAAGGCGAGTAACCGATGTTGTTTGGTGTACAGAGTGCAATTTCTGTTCACCTTTGCGTCTCGTATGACCTTTTCCAGTAGGATGTTAAAAAGATCACACGACAAGCTGTCACCTTGTCTGAATCCTCGTTCGGTAGTGAAGGGCTCCGATAGGTCCTTTCCTACTTTAACGGCTGATCTTGTGCCACTTAAAGTTATCCTGCATAGCCGTATTAATTTTGCAGGAATGCCGAACGCAGACATGGCTTTAAAAACCTCTGAAAGGATAGGGCTGTCGAATGCGGCTTTATAGTCGACAAATAGGTGGTATGTGTCGATGTGTTTTTCACAGAGTGAAAATCTGGTTTTCCAGGATTTTGGCATAACCCTTATATATAAAAAAAATTCACTACAACTTTTCGTCGTTAGCACTACACATTACACATACAATGTTGGGTATGGCATACAATTTTGGGTATCGCACGAAGTTTTGAAGTTTACATATTCCAAACGGATTGCCTGTTCTTAGTTTGTGTCATTCGGTTTGATAAACATTTACGTAAGCAGGATATACTCAACCCTTTTTTAAACATTGTTGCTTTATTTTATTTACACTTCTAGCTTACGTAATATACTTTTTGCAAATCTTAGCAAATATTTTATTTAGAATCTTTCCGAAACACATACCTTCATATATATGTACGTGAGTGTAATTTTCATGCAAAATTATTATTTCATCCTCATGACATAAGCAATGCAAATGCATTTCCCATTGTGTTTCAGAAACTCTGGAGGATTGTTGGAGTTGTTAACGTCAAGCTACGGTACTTGAATTCAGTTTAAGTGTATAAAAATAAATATTTTTTGAATTTAAGAACATTATAATAAAAAATGAGGCTCAATCACATCTGTGGAAAACGGCCATCGATTTCACGTATTTCCTTACTTCGTATGATCTGAAGTCGTACATATTTCTGTCCATAAAGAAGGGCTGATATATGTGTTTCTGGTCTAAGTAACACCAAGCGAAGTTCTCGAACATTTTAATTGGCGAGTTTTGACATGTTTTGCCATAAATGTTTCCAGTACGGTTTGGTGTACCTCCATGTGTTATGTTGTTCTCAGTGATCTGTAAAAATAAACATTTTGAACCCTATAGGTATAGATAAAAAGTTTAAATTGTATGAAAAAAAGAAAAAATGTATAGTCTTCTGTTAGATAAGACTCTCTGCTCATCGATAAAAAGGTGTCCTAACTATCGAAGCAGTATAGTCGGACGAGGCTGACTGTACGTTACACTAAACAACAAAAAATGAGTTCGAAATTTCTATAGATCCAGACAAAGGAATATTTCGCGATATTTGCAAACCCTTGACCAATTAGAGGTCCTCTGATGGGCCTTGTCATCGGAGTGACTCAAACGGTCTACATCGAATTATTTGGGGAGATGTGAGGTATTCTGATAACTTTATGGGACTAAGTGTCCATCCCATTGTATATAAAGTGCTATCCAGTGTTCTGTGTGAACGACTAAAGCCAATGGTCAATGATATTATTGGATCATACCAATGCGGCATCAGAACTCACAAATCCACCATAGACCACCAAATCCTGGAAAAGACCACCGAAAAAAACACATCGACACATTCCACCTATTCGTCGATTATAAAGCCGCATTAAACCGGCATGTCCGTTCAGAGGTATTAAAAGTCATGTCTGCGTTCGGCATTGCTGAAAAAATAATACGGCTATGCACGATAACTTTTAACTGGCACAAGGTCAGCAGTTAAAGTCGGAAAGGACATCTCGGAGGCCTTCAATACCGAACGAAGATTCAGACAAGGTGACAGTTTGTCGTTTGACCAGTTTAACATCCTGCTGCATAAAGCCATACGAGATGCAAATGTGAACATAAATGGCACTCTCTACACCAAACTGTATATGTTACTCGCATACGCTGAAGACATCAACATAATAGGTCGAACATAACGAGCGGGAAAAGCCATATTTTAACGAATTGAAAAGAAGTCTACTAAAGTGGGTCTAGCAATAAATGGCGAAAAGACTAAGCTGATTGTACCAACGCGCAAGACGTCCAGTAGATTCGGACTAACTGTGGAACTTAAAAACTACAACGATTTTATATACCTCGGTACTGCTATAAACAAAACTAATAACATTAGCATTGAAATCCGGACCAGAATTGTGTTGGCCAATAGATGCTACTATGTTCTGAGTAAGCAACTAAAAAGCAAGGCCACCTCTCGCCAGACCAAACTCTGATATTATCCGTGCTGTTGTATGGATCTGAAGCATGGGTACTTGCGCAATCAGACGAGGCAGCTCTTGGAGTGTTTGAAAGAAAAATGCTTAGGAAAAAATATGGGCCGGTCTTTGTCGAAAGAACCATGAGCTTACCATATATTCTCTGACATCGACATTGTCAGACATACCGAGCTGCAGCGACAGCGTTGGCTATGCCATGTTGTGAGAATGGATGAATATGTCCCAGCTCAAAAGACATATATAAGCGAGCCAACTGATGGTTCACGAATCCGATGGAAAGATCAAGTAGAAGACAACAGCTCGGAACACGATCTTTCAAATTGGATTAGATGCGGAAATATTTGGAAATCTTTTTTATGGTCGGCTTATGGAACAATCGTTCTTTAATAAGCCAGCTAAGTAAGGAAGTATGATGTATTCTAAAAGGTGGGTCTAGGAGCAATATTTCGTGGCCTTACAAATGGGGACACAAAAAGCTATAATATCCTTAAAATATAGTGCAGGTATAAAAAGAAGGCCATGTGATATCTATAAATTAATACCGTGGTGTATATATTGATCGTGGTGTGTTAATACCGTGTATAGAGGAAGATTTTCTAATTATCTACATTATCTAATAATAATTTCTTGTATCCGATTAAAAACAAATATAAAGGAAGGCAGGTAAGGAAGGAAGGCAGGTAAGGAAGGAAGGTAAATAAAATATACCTACAGCTCTTCAATTGGAGGAAGACCCAAAACACTTCTATATAAAGGAAGCAGAGCTAGAGTCATTCTATGGAAAAAAGTCCTGCATGCATTC
The DNA here is from genome assembly GCF_032173495.1 of Musca vetustissima. Lineage (NCBI taxonomy): Eukaryota > Metazoa > Arthropoda > Insecta > Diptera > Muscidae > Musca > Musca vetustissima. Next base: position 13,148 of record NW_026874857.1, read on the forward strand.
TGAAACCTAGAGCTCTTCTAACGAAAAGAGACCTAGAGCTCGCCTTGCTGAAATGTACTACACCTCTTTATAGGAACAAATGATTAACTTATTTGCTACTACTACTAGCTCTTTATTCCATCAACCAAACATACCTGAACTTTGCCGGTACTTAAATAGAAATTTCTACGCAAACATATTTCCCAAATTTTATCTAAAATTTTAGTACGACTTTAATCCAAATCCTTATTAGCATAACTCTTTTGTTTATGTAAGACTTTCCTTCCTAAGCTACCTTCAATTTTCACATCTCTTGCAAAAAAGTTGACGACAACGCAACGACGCATACGTGCTGTCCTTGTCGAAAATAAGGAAAAGTTTTCGAACTGCCAGTGAGTTGCTAAAATCACTTCAGCTGCAATTTGCATTAAACAACACGTTTCATAACAATAGACTGCTTAATGAAAATGCATATTTCGGTGTTGAGAGGCGACATGGAGTAGTGGTGGATATTTGCCAAGTAGGTGGGATGTATTTTTTCAACGAAAAGTTAAGCCAGTAGTGATAGCAAATGGTGCCACTTGAATTTATAAGTAGTGAATGGCAAGAATATAAAAACCAAATTTAAACATGGATTAAAAAATACGAGAGCTGTGGAGTAAGTAGCTGTATATATTTCCGGCATAATAATGAAAATATGAATAAATATAATGAAAATGACACTTTAAGAGCCTATTTGGCGTAAATTATTAACCCACATTTTTCTTAAAGTGCGGAAATAAAAAAAATAAAATTGATCATTTTGGTAGGATAATTTTCGGATGAAAAACGTGACCAACATTTGGGATGTAACATTGTAGGGGGCGGGAAACCATAATTTGTGAACCAATATTGATTATTTTTGGTAGCAATATTTTCTACCCAGTGAGAACCCAAAATACATAATGACAGCTTATTATATGGAAAAGCTTCAATGTATCGAATATTGGAGCGTAATATTAATGTGAGCTACCCTGAAACATGGATCAATATTGATAATTGTTGGGAGATGGTTTGATAAACACTGTGTATAAAAAAGTATCCAAAATGCCGAATAATGGTGGGTTCCGTTACATTTGTGATTTTTCATAACTTCAGTACAGATTGTCTGACATTTCCGAAGTAAAACTGTATCACACCATTTAACACATGTTCAATACTACACAATTTTATTTCTATACATTAGATAAAATTTAACCTCATTCATATCAGTATTGTCATATCAAAGCAAATTCTACAAATATTATTTAATTTAGAAGTGTTCATTAAACAATTGTTATAATAAGCATCTAATTAAAATAAGTAGTATATGCAATCAAATTTTTTTATTTGCCAATTATGATAGACACGTTTCCGATAATAAGCCATAATTATAAATTCAAATTACGAAAATATGCGTATAGATATGCTAATTTTAATAATGCTGTGATTAGATGTGTGTGAATGTTATATGCAAGTGTATTGCATATTTGAGGACATTGTTTACTTTTATCATTGCGATAAAATTCAGCAAATATCGAAAAAAAAATAAAATCAATGAAATTGTTTATCATATAGAATTTATTATTTCGACAATATTAAATGTTTTCAATATATAATTAATTTGTTCTATTTAGTAAACACATAAATTTATATCAAAGTTGCCTTACATTGATAATTTGTTAAAGGTTTATATACTCTTCTCATAAATTTTCGAATTAGTTACAGCTGACTCTTTGTCAACTTTTCTTTTTCAATATATGTATATACATATATTTTAATATTATGCAAAAGTTTTCAAACGTTATTTTCCTATTCACAGAGTAAATGTTTAATTATTTTCTAGTAGCCTAGGAAACTAGTTTATTTCATTACGCTGTCTTGTTATACCCTACACAACTATGTTGTCAGGGTATTATAGCTTTGTGCAGCCCCAAATGTTTGTAACGCCGCGAAATATTGGTCCTAGACCCACCTTTAAGTATACCGATCGTCATATCTCGACTAGCTGAGTCGATCTAGACATGTGTGTCCGTCCGTCCGTCCGTCCGTCCGTCCGTCTGTCCATTATAATTTGTAAACACGATACAGGCCACAGTTATACCAATCTTCACGAAATTTTGCATGTAGGATGGGTTCTGGCCAATGAAGACCCCTATTGTTTTTGGAAAAGATCGGTTAATATTTAGGGGATGAAATGGACCAAATACAAAATTTTTGTCGGTTCTTCTGGTCGCTCCAGAGGCCGCAATTATGGCCCAAACACCGCGAAGTTTTGCATGGAGAAGGGGATCGGGCCAGAGAATAAGCATGCATGTTTTGATAAAGATCGGTCAATATTTAGCGGGTCAAATGGACCCTGACTTTTGTGTGAAAAATGACAAAATTTGTATTCTATGGCATATATATTTACTCCTGGAGGATGTAGACCCCAGGAGTTAACAGCATATCCAAGAGGAGTGGTTGGCCTTTAAATTGATACCAAATATAGTGATGTATCTACTCAGATGTGGGAGTTACAGTCAAATATTTACAGGTGCTTACGTATTCATATATTATTTAGTAACCCATTACCACATTAGAGGGAGAAATATCGCGCTGATGGCTTTGAAATTTTTCATGAAGTTCCAGTTATGGTCAAGAACAACGCCTACAATTTTCGGTGATGATCAGATTAAAATTTTGGGATGAAATGGACCGAAAACATAATTTTTTGTGTGTTTTCGAGTAGAGTATAACATCACAACACAACCCACCGTAATTGGATAATTAGAAGGACTGTACTGAATATTCGAAAAAAGTAAGGAAGAGGTGTTGTTAACCTCTAATCGGGCAAGAGGGGGCAAATATCACGAAATATTACTCAGACTCGGAATAAACATCCTCAGAAAGTTAGAGTTCGTGGTAGTTGTGTAGGGTATCGCATGGTCGGCCCCGTCCGACTATACTGCTCCGCTCACTGGTTTTCTTTTTTTTTCTATCGAATGAAAAAGTTTGTTGCTCCTCCACAACAAGTCATAATTGGTATGAAACACGGAGAGAAATTATAACAACAACAAAAATAAATAAATGATGAAAAACTTCGTTAAATTTGGGAGGACGGTAATTTTATATACTCCTGGAATCAAAATACTTAAAATCTTTCGGAACTTTTATATTAAAGCTTAAGTAAGTTGCTATCAGGAAAAAACGAAATACCAAACTACTGAAACACTGATTGATATGCTGAAAACCAGTGAGCGCGGCCGACCATGCGCGTTCATAGTTTATGAAGAATCCCAGAAAACTGTAATATTCTATCCACATTGCAACACTGTCAAACTAATGTTATAAATGATCTAAAATACCAATGATTATCTCTAAATTTGGCGGCACTGGCTAACACCTGTCATCAGCGCTATTTATTGAATGGATAGACTCAAAAATCGATGACGATAAATTTAAACTAAGATATACCCTACACTACTATGTTGTCGGGGTATTATAGCTTCGTGCAGCCACAAGTATTTGTAACGTCGCGAAATATTAGTCCTAGACTTTAAGTATACAGATCGTCATATTTCGACAAGCTGAGTCAATCTAGACAAGTGTTACCGTCCCTCTGTCCATTATAATTTGTAAACACAATACAGGACCAATTTTCACAAATTTTTGAAATTGTTGGTATAAATCGGTTAATATTTAGGGGAAGAAATGGACCTAATCTTAATTTTTGTCGGTTTATCTGGTCGCTCCAGAGGCCGCATTTATGTAAGGGGGAGAACATTACGTCGGGCCAAAGAATAAATATTTAGCGGGTCAAATGGCCACAACTGATCGCTTTGAAATTTTCCTAGAGATTCCAGTTATGGTCAAGGAAAATAGCTATAATTTTACCGAATATATAATTTGACCGAAAACTTAATTTTTTGTAATTTTTTCGAGTCGATCTATAGGTTACAATTATAAGCCGAACATTGTAACACAACCCACGTTGAAAGGAATCTATTCCATTAATTAGAAAGGCTGTACTGAATTTTAGTAATATTCGGAAAATATGTCAGTGTAGGGAAGAGATACAAATATCACGAAATTTTGCCCAGGCTCGGAATAAACATCCGCAGAAAGTTAGACTTGTGTAGGGTATCGTATGGTCGGCGTCGTCCGACTATACTGCTCTTATAACTTTTAACTTTTTTGAGTAATACGAGCGGAAACTTTGCCTTAAAAAAAGGGTCCC
>NW_026874858.1:0-17020 GCF_032173495.1 Musca vetustissima
TTAGCCGTAAGGCGGAGGTTATAATAGAAAAAATGTTCTTAATCTATGCATTAAAAATTATACATGTACTTTAAAAAATTCTAGTACTCAAATATGTTTCGAAATTCAATTACAGTTGCACTAAACAAATTAGTAATTTTACAAAAACACAACAGGTAGCCGAGGCCTACTCCGCTCAACTTACCCATCTGATTGAAGAAAGCACTTCTTGTCCCGATAATAGTATAGAAGCACAATGGCAAAGAATTGCCCACTCCCTACAAACGGCAGCAAAAAGAACAATTGGGTACCAAAAACCACCACCAAGAAACCCATGGTACGATCAGGAGTGTCATAATGCTACTGATGTGAAAAACGCAGCGTATAGGGCAACCCTGCAGACAGTAGCAACACGTAAGGTGATGGAGAATTATCGGGAGAAAAGGAGAGAGGAGAAACGTGTTTTCAGAAAAAAGAAGAAAGAACAAGAAAAACGTGAGCGTGAGCAAATCGAGATGTACAGGAGTCAGAATGAAGTCCGGAAATTTTACCAACGAGTAAAACACCAAACCGAAGGCTTTGGTGCAGGCACATCCTCCTGTAGAGATGAAGAAGGAAACCTGGTGACAGATACAGACAGCGTGTTGAGGATCTGGAAGGAACATTTCGAAAAGCTACCAGTATCAACTAGTGGCGATGACGAAGATACCCCAGAACCAATAAGAGATGATGGTAGAGAGTGTATACCACCTAGCCAAGATGAGGTCATAAAAGCAATTAATCGGCTCAAGAACAACAAAGCAGCAGGAGCCGATGGGTTACCAGCCGAACTATTCAAGACTGGTGGCCAGATGCTGGTCAGGAGCATGCACCAGCTGATTAACACAATTTGGCTAGATGAATGCATGCCCAATGATTGGAACCTCAGCATCCTGTGTCCCGTGCACAAAAAAGGAGACAAGACGATATGTGCCAACTATAGAGGAATAAATATCCTTCCCATCGCATATAAAGTGCTATCCAGTGTGCTGTGTGAACGCTTGAGGGCAATGGTCAATGACATCATTGGACCATACCAATGCGGCTTCAGACCTGGCAAGTACACCATTGACCAGATTTGCACTCTGTGCCACATCCTGGAAAAGACCCACGAAAAACACATCGACACATACCACCAGAGGTGTTTAAAGCCACGTCTGCGTTCGGCATTCCTGCAAAATTAATACGGCTATGCAGGATAACTTTAAGTGGCACAAGGTCAGCCGTTAAAGTAGGAAAGGACCTATCGGAGCCCTTCAATACCGAACGAGGATTCAGACAAGGTGACAGTTTGTCGTGTGATATTTTTAACATCCTACTGGAAAAGGTCATACGAGACGCAAAGGTGAACAGAAATGACACTCTGTACACCAAACAACACCAGTTACTCGCCTACGCCGATGACATCGATATAATGGGTCGAACATTGCTTGCGGTAACAGCCACCTTTGAACAAATTAAAAAGGAGTCTGCCAAAGTGGGTCTGGCAGTAAACGGCGAGAAGACCATGATGATGGTATCAACGCGCAAGACGTCCAGTAGACTCGGGCCAACTGTGGAACTTGAGAACTACAGCTTCGAGGTAGTTAAAGACTTTATATACCTTAGTATCGCCATAAATAAAACGAATAATATCAGTTTTGATATTCGGAGAAGGATTGTGATGGCCAACAGATGCTACTATGGTCTAAGTAAGCAGTTTAGAAACATGGCCACCTCTCGCCAGACCAAACTCACACTTTACAGGACGCTGGTACTACCCGTGCTATTATATGGATCAGAAGCATGGGTACTTGCGCAAGCAGATGAGGCAGTGCTTGGGGTGTTTGAGAGAAAAATTCTCCGAAAGATCTACGGGCCGATCTGCATCGACGGTGAATATCGGCGTCGAATGAACCACGAGCTCTACAATTTATACGCGGACATCGACATAGTCAGTCGTATTGATCTGCAGCGACTACGGTGGCTAGGCCATGTTGTGCGGATGAATGAAGATGCCCCAGCTCAAAAGGCATGTAAAAGCGCGCCTACTGATGGTTCCCGAAGAAGGGGAAGGCCACGAATCAGATGGAAAGACCAAGTAGAAAACAACATCTTGGAACGTGGTCTTCCAAATTGGTGGACTTGCGCACAAGACCGACGCGCTTGGAAATCTTTTTTAAGCTCGGCTTATGGAACAACCGTTCTGTAACAAGTCAGCTAAGTAAGTAAAAATGTATGTAATTTTTTCTTAATGATCCAATAATCTGTATAAAAATTAAAAAATCAATCCTCATTTCGGGGGGCGGGAGTATACATGCCCACTTGTAGAATTATCTGCATATGCCCACTTTGTGGTATGTTCCCTATATTTTCATTGCATGTATTTGTTAGTATAGCTATGATGGATGGTATCCAAAGTTCTCGTGTACGTTACTTATTTGATTCCACAAAACACAGCAACACTTCGCTTTATAAAAGCCATTAAAAATATTTTTAATAAAATCCACGCTTATTTTATTCATTGAAAAAAATTAAAAATTTTTTTTAAATTTTTTTTAAAGTATTCGTATTTTTTTTTTAGAAAAGAATATGCCATGAAAAGTTTAGTTACAAAACATTGTTGTTGTTGTTATTTCATGTCATTCAATCTTATTCAGCAACTTTATGAATTTCCATGAGCAGTTCCCTGAAAATGACGAAAAAAAGTATAACAACAACAACTGATATTACTTTCAAAGTATGGAGGAGGACATTATAATTCAATAAAAAGCTTTTAATGCATGAATTATTTATTTGGCATTTTCTAGCAAAGAATTTAACAAATTTTACTTTTTGAGAACAAAAACAATTTTGTGGACAACAATACAAAGGCGTGAGAGTGAGGGAGAGAGAGAGGGAGATAATAAAAGTGGAGAAAAATTGAATGACACGGTGATATTTGTAAGTGTGTAAGTACAAAGTTTTTGGTCCACACAGGATATACTTACGAATCTTACGGAAAAACGATTAAATATTCTGATTGAATATTGATTTCGAAAAGGAAGTTTTGGGTTTTCTGTAATGGCCATTGGACAGTGGGCATGTGGCATAATATAATGAATAAATAACAGAACAGTTTTAATGGACCAATATTTGGACTTACACGTCAATTATGAGACATAAGAAATTTATGGTTGGGAACAACAAAATATCACTATTTCAAATTTGAAAAGGATTTCTGGGAATTTTTTTTCTATCGAAAATTCTAAATTGTTGTCTTCCATCAAAATCCAACCTCAAAAACATTTTCTAAATTTTTAATTAATTTTCCTCGTATTCTCAAAAATGTCAAATAAATCATTTGTGTTTACTTTTTTAATTTCAAAAAAAAAAAAAAAAAATCCATTTCTCATCCAACAACATTTTCAACAGTTTTTTTGTTGTATTTACTGTCTATCATAGTCGGGCTTTGTACAAACTATGTAAACTTTATGCCAGGTAGTTGTGGCTGTGGTAGTGGTGCCAGTGTGGTTGTGTAGTTCTGTATGCCGAATTGGCTGTGCGGTTGAAAACCCATTAACAGCTTCTATAGTTTTTAGAATTCCATTTTATTTATTTATTAATTTTTTTCTCGTTGGTAAAGTTTTGATTGACATTTTCTCCGAGTGTAGTCAGTCAGCCAGTCATTCATGTGAAGTTACGAACAAATCCACATTTATATGTACATGAGTGCGGTAATACGGTATGCAAACCTCAAAAAAATACTATTGGAATTGATATAGTTTAGATTTTTAACGCCGAGCAGGGAAGGACACTACAGAGGTCCTGGTGAATATTTAAATAGTAGCAAAAATTATTTAAAAAAATCCACGCCTTGTATAGATGCTGGAAAAAAATTATTTAAAAAATCCACGGCTTGTATAGATGCTGGAAAAAAATTATTTAAAAAAATCCACGCCTTCTATAGATGCTGGAAAAAAATTATTTAAAAAATCCACGCCTTGTATAGATGCTGGAAAAAATTATTTAAAAAATCCACGCCTTGTATAGATGCTGGAAAAAAATTATTTAAAAAATCCACGCCTTGTATAGATGCCGAAAAAAAAATATTTAAAAAAATCCACGCCTTGCATAGATGCTGGAAAAAAAAAATTATTTAAAAAAATCCACGCCTTGTATAGATGCTGGAAAAAAATATTTAAAAAAATCCACGCCTTGTATAAATGCTGGAAAAAAATATTTCAAAAAAACCACGCCTTGTATAGATGCTGGAAAAAAATTATTTAAAAAATCCACACCTTGTATAGATGCTGGAAAAAAATTATTTAAAAAATCCACGCCTTGTATAGATTCCTGAAAAAAATGATTTAACAAAATCCACGCCTAGTATAGATGCTGGAAAAAAATTATTTAAAAAATCCACGCCTTGTATAGATGCTGGAAAAAAATTATTTAAAAAATCCACGCCTTGTATAGATGCTGAAAAAAAAATTATTTAAAAAATCCACTCAATATATAGTTGGGCCTAAGAAAAAAATTATTTAAAAAATCCACCTTGTATAGATGCTGGAAAAAAATTATTTAAAAAATCCACTCAATATATAGTTGGGCCTAAGAAAAAAATTATTTAAAAAATCCACGCCTTGTATAGATGCTGGAAAAAAATTATTTAAAAAATCCACGCCTTGTATAGATGCTGGAAAAAAATTATTTAAAAAATCCACGCCTTGTATAGATGCTGGAAAAAAATTATTTAAAAAATCCACGCCTTTTATAGATGCTGGAAAAAAATTATTTAAAAAATCCACGCCTTATATAGGTGGGCTTTGGAAAAAATTATTTAAAAAATCCACGCCTTGTATAGATGCTGGAAAAAAATTATTTAAAAAATCCACGCCTTATATAGGTGGGCCTTGGAAAAAATTATTTAAAAAATCCACGCCTTATATAGGTGGGCCTTGGAAAAAATTATTTAAAAAATCCACGCCTTGTATAGATGCTGGAAAAAAATTATTTAAAAAATCCACGCCTTTTATAGATGCTGGAAAAAAATTATTTAAAAAATCCACGCCTTATATAGGTGGGCCTTGGAAAAAATTATTTAAAAAATCCACGCCTTGTATAGATGCGTTATCTTGCGAGCCGAATCTTAATTACTTATTTACATAGCTGCCTTGTGACAGAACTTTCGTTCCATAAGCCGTGCTTAAAAAAGATTTCCAGGTGCCTTGGCCTTTGCGCAGTTTTTCCAATTTGAAAGACCATATTCGGCAATGTTGTCTTCCAATTGATCTGTCCATCTTATTCGTGGCCTTCCCCTTCTGCCTGAACCTTCAACTGGTTCGGTTTTATATGCTTTCTGGGCTGAGGCATCTTCATCTATTCTCACAACATGATCTAGCCAACGTAGTCGCTGCAGCTCAATACATCTAACAATGTCGATGTCCTAGAATAGCAGGTACAACTCATGGTTCATTCGACGCCGATATTCATCGTCAACGCAAATCGGCCCGTATATCTTTCGGAGACGTTTTCTCTCAAACACCCCAAGAGCTGCATCATCTGCTTGCGCAAGTATCCATGCTTCAGATTCATATAACAGCACGGGTAGTATCAGCGTCTTCTAGAGTGTGAGTTTGGTCTGGCGAGAGGTGGCCTTGCTTTTGAGTTGTTTGTTGGCCATCACTATCCTTCTTCGAATTTCAAAGCTGATGTCATTCGCTTTGTTTATGTCGGTACCACGGTATATAAAATCTTTGACTACTTCGAAGCTGTAGTTCTCAAGTTCCACAGTTAGTCCGAGTCTACTGGACGTCTTGCGCGTTGATACCATCAGCTCGGTATTCTCGCCGTTTACTGCCAGACCCACTTTGGCAGACTTCTTCTCAATTTGTTCAAAGGTGGCTGTTACCGCTCTCAATGTTCGACCCATTATGTCGATGTCATCGGCGTAGGCGAGTAACAATGGTTTGTTTGGTGTACAGAGTGCCATTTCTGTTCACCTTTGCATCTCGTATGACCTTTTCCTGCAGGATGTTAAAAAGGTCATACGACAAATTGTCACCTTGTCTGAATCCTCGTTCGGTATTAAAGGGCTCCGATAGGTCCAGGATGTTAAAAAGGTCATACGACAAATTGTCACCTTGTCTGAATCCTCGTTCGGTATTAAAGGGCTGCGATAGGTCTTTCCCGACTTTAACTGCTGATCTTGTGCCACTTAAAGTTATCCTGCATAGCCGTATTAATTTTGCAGGAATGCCGAACGTAGACATGGCTTTAAACACCTCTGAACACATAGGGATGTCGAATGCGGCTTTATAGTCGACGAATAGGTGGTATGTGTCGATGTGTTTTTCGTGGGCTTTTTCCAGGGCAAAGTGAAAATCTGGTCAATGGTCGATTTGCCAGGTCTGAAGCCGCATTGGTGTGGTCCAATAATGTCATTGTCCATTGGCTTCAGTCGTTCACACAGTACGGGGAGCTCTTTATAGCACTATAGTTGGCACATATCGTCTTATATCCTTTTTTGGGCACGGGACACAGGATGCTGAGGTTCTAATCAATGGGCATGCATTCTTCTAGCCAATTGTACTAATCAGTTGGTGCATGCTCCTTACCAGCATCTGGCCACCAGTTTTAAATATTTCGGCTTGTAACCTATCGGCACCTGCTGCTTTATTATTCTTCAGCCGATTGATTGCTTTTATGACCTCATCCTGGCTAGGTGGTATACACTATATACCATCATCTCTTATTGGTTCTGGGGTATCTTCTTCACCGCCACTATTTGATACCAAAAACTTTTCAAAGTGCTCCTTCCAGATCCTCAATAAACTGTCTGTAACTGTCACCAGGTTTCCTTGTTCATCTCAATAGGAGGATGTGCCTGCACCAAAACCTTCGGTTTGGCGTTTTAATCGTTGGTAAAATTTCCGGACTTCATTCGTACTCCTGTACATCTCGATTTGCTCACACTCATGTTTTTCTTGCTCTATCTTTTTTTTTTTTTTTTTTTGAAAACACGTTTCTCCTCTCCCCTTTTCTCCCGATAATTCTCTATCGCATTACATGTTGCTACTATCTGCGGGGTGGCCCTTTACGCTGCGCTTTTCACAACAGTAACATTACGACAGTCCTGATCGTACCACGGATTTCTTGATGGTGGTCTTTGGTACCCAAGTGTTGCTTTTGCTCCAGGGAGTGGGCAATTCTCTGCCACTGGGCTTCTATATTATTATCGGGACAAGAAGTGCTTTCTTCAAGCAGATGGGTAAGTTGAGCGGAGTATGCTTCTGCTATCTGTTGTGTTTGCTACTTTTCGACGTCAAGTTTCCGTGTTGTGTTAGATCGCACCTGCTACATTGAGACGGGTGCGTATCTTGGCTGCCACAAGGTAATGGTACGAATCGATATTCGCTTCTCGGATCGATCGGACGTCTAAAACACTGGATGAATGCCTTCCGTCTATCATAACATGATCGATTTGATTTCGTTGCTTGATCAGGAGAAATCCAGGTGGCCTTGTGTATATCGGGATGCTTGAATCTGGTGCTGCTAACTACCATGTTTTTTGCTGCCGTGAAGTCAATCAACCTCATGCGGTTGTCTGATGTTTCTTCATGGAGGCAGAATTTTCCGACGATGGTGCCAAAGATATTTTCCTTTCCGATTTTTTATACCCTCCACCATAGTATGGAGGGTATATTAATTTTGTCATTCCGTTTGTAACCGATCGAAATATTCATTTCCGACCCTATAAAGTATATATATTCTTAATCAGGGTAAAATTCCAAGACGGTCTAGCCATGTCCGTCTGTCCGTGTTTTTCAACCGAATTCGCTGAAATTTGGTACGTACACAGAAAAGTTCTTATTGTGTACTAAATGTCTCCACAAAAATTATGAGTACAGGTTCACTTTTTCTGGTAGCCCCCATATAACGGCACCTTCCAATTTTCAGTATTTTGGGGGTTTTGATCGTATTTTTACATCGAATTGGCTGTAATTTAGTATTTTGAGTTCTTAATAGGTACCAAATTTCTCCACAAAAAATTATGAATATAGGTAAATTTTTTCGGGTAGCCCCCATATAAGCGTACCCCCAATATTCGGTATTTTTGGGTTCTTGAGCGCATTTTTCAACCGAAATCGCTGCAATTTGGTATTTTGTAGTCGTATATGACTAATAAATCTCCCTACCAAAAGTTATTTATATTCGCCCCCTTTTTGGGGTAGTCCCCATATAACCCCCTTTTTTATATTAAAATAATTATCTAATTTGTTCCGCGTTTTGGGTTTGGTTCTAAGAGTCTGACGTAATCATTTATCCTGCAGAGGATATCGAGATAAAGTTAGAACGTAAGGTTCAATAATGAACTATACATGAACTAAAACCCGCATTTAGGCCTAGCACCTGTGTGGGAAGTGTCAGAGGGAGTGGACCGATACTCCACATCTTCGAACCTGAACTAAGTTTGGAAGAATAATAAGGTAGGCACAGGTTGGATGAAATAAAAATTTTCTGGAACATGGTTCATATTATGGTTTACATAATCGCGTTGTAGAAATGTCGGTATAGGTCCACTATTTGGCATTTTCCCTACATTTTCATTTCAACTACCTTTTAGTATATCTATGGTGGAGGTATCCACCTATTTTCCTATTCTTTGCTTTTTTATAGTAGGAGAGGTTTTCCGAGTGTGGGCAACTAACACGATGCCTCAACCCTTTTTTTATAGTTCTTATGGGTGAACTCGCGGCACATATTCACCTATTTCATCGGGTGATAAAAATAGCTACCCCAGGTGACACCGCGAGGACGTCATTGTCCACAATTGAGATGAAAGAGGGACCAAGATAAGCCTGGACTTCGCCATGTTAAAGCCAATCAGAGCCGTTGCCTGGCATCTATTATCCCCTACGTCACCCCACGCCTTGTATAGATGCTGGAAAAAATTATTTTAAAAATCCACGCCTTGTAAAGGTTGGCAAAAAGTATTTTTTTCCTACAAATTAAGGGGCCTCAGTTTGCCCATCTCTTCCGCTCTTATCAAATTTTCTATTCCTGTTTGGGCTAAAACCACAACAAAGTTTTTATATTTTGTCCTTGTTGTTGTTGTTATTATTAGTTTTCCATATGTAAAAATCTTAGTTAGTATTGTTGTTGTTGTTTTGAGTGTGAGTGTGTTTGAGTAGGTGTATAAATGACAGTATGAAACGGAAATATATTTGAATTGTTTAGCAACAAACAGCGGAAATTGTAGTCAAAACTGATTGTTTTACTTTTTCGACAGTTCAAACAAAGGTCGGAACTGGAGGAGGGTAGCTGGCGGAATGGGTGGATGGGTCTATTACAATTAAAAGGAATATTTGGCTGAATAAATGACAAGAAGTTTGTGGCAAATGTTTGGATTTTGTATGACTAAGAGAGGCATTGGTGGGAGGTAGTGTGTGAGTTCGAATACGACAGCCATTCTTTGCCCTGGCCCGGGCGATGACAGACAGAATGTAAGCTTAGATGGACATATAAAAATGTCTATTGTAGTGGTTTTGTTTTGTTTTTTGTTTTTGCTTCTTCTTGAATATTTGCTGTTAATCAAATTTTGAAAATTGCCAAAATTGCTTTTTCTTGTAAATTTTCTGTGGTATTGGTAGAGGACCTCGATGGAGAGGGACTGTGAGGGTGGAGGTGGAGGCAATAACCACCAGGTTAAATGAAATATATTTTAAGTGATTTCTTTTGATTGCACATTGAGAAATGTTGCAGACAGCAATGTTGATGAAATGTGGCCACTTGTCATACAATCTAAGTTTTTTCCACATATATGACAGAAAGACAGACAGGCAGGCTGTCGGGTTGGCACATGGAGTTGTTGGAAGGCAGCAATGAATGAATGATGGATGGATATGTGGTTTCCTTTGTGTAGAGGTATGACAAAAGGAAATATAGTTTCTTCAATCACACACACACACACTCATACACAAACAACTATGAACAAATTCTAAGATTCGGAAAATAACTTAACTTATGAAGTTGCTGTGATCCAACTTCAACCGCAAGTCATCAAACCAGCCAACCCGGAAAGACTTGGGTCCAGCAACTACTATTTGGCAGAGCATTGAAATATTAATTTATATTTTATGTTCACTTAAAATGGACTTTAATTCCTTCTAAGGCCTCCACTCCCTACCTCTAGCTACCTTCTTCTACAAAAACTGGTCATAAATCATATTACGAGGTGAACTTCGTTCTGATGGGTCTTAAAGATTTTTTTTCTTGCAATAATGTCGGATAGCTGTACTGCATTGTTCGACATGCAACATGGCAGAGTTTTAATAATTTACGCACACACACACATACACACTTACACATATATTAGTGTGTAGTCGTGCGTAAAGCTAACACAATCTGCAAACAATACAAACTCGAAAGGAAAACGTAAGAGAACTTTACGCTTTACGTTGCTCAGCGTAAGAAACAACGTAACAAAATATTGTTCTTAAAATATATAAAAGTTTAAAGCGACAAAAGGATTGTCGGAATTGGCGGCGCGAGGAGGAGGAGGAGAAGGCAAGGTAAATATTTTCTCAAAAATTGGAATTTAAAGTTTTTGCCACCATCTTCAGCCGTCAGCGGCAAAACTTCGACATTTTTCGTTCGTATTGTGTTCTTCAGCAGATTGGACAAACTGAAGGAAGGTAAGAGAGCGGTGAGATGAAAGCGGGTCTTCATAATTTATATTAAGGATTTGACCATGGAGGATAAATAAATAGGAGAAAAACAATTGAAAAAATTTAAAAAGAGTTTTGAAGGATCTATAACAGGCGTGGATTTTTTAAACAATTCTTTCTCACACTGTGAATTTTTTAAATAATTTTTTCTGACATTCCAAGTGCAGATTCGCAGATCGTGGTCCTTTATAGGTTTGCGGGTGTCGTCAACATTAGGGGGGTTTGGTTTTCTTTTTCTTTGCTTTTTCATAGTTGGTTGGGTTTTCCGAGAGTGGGCAACTAACCCAACGCCTCAACCCATTTTTTATAGTTCTTATGGGTGAACTCGCGGCACAGGCGTGGGATGACGTAGGGGGGGGGGAGGGGTGATAGATACCAAGCAACGGCTCTGATTGGCTTTAACATGGCGAAGTCCAGGCTTATCTTGGTCCCTCTTGCATCTCAATCGTGGACACTGACCTCCCCGTGGTGCCACCCGGGGCACCTATTTTCATCACCCGATGAAGTAGTGAGCTAATATGTGCCGCGAGTTCACCCATAAGAACTATAAAAAAATGGGTTGAGGCATCGGGTTAGTTGCCCACTCCCGGAAAACCCAACCAACTATGAAAAAGCAAAGAAAACGAAAACCACACCCCTAATGTTGACCCTCAAACGTATAAAGGACCACGACCTGCGAATCTGCACTTGGAATGTGCGCACCTTGTACAGAACAGGCGCAGTGTTCGCTTAGGCGGATGTACTCAAGAAGTACTAAGCCGATATTATTGCCTTACAGGAAATGCGATGGAAAGAGACAGGCGTAAGTAGATCAGACACTGTATTAGAGCTGCCATGAAACGAGACATGAATTGGGCTGCGGATTTATGGTTAACATGAGAATAAGAGGCCTCGTCTCCAGATTCACTCCAGTAGATGAGCGAATTGCTATAATCCGTATAAAAGCGAAGTTCTACATTAGTCTCATTTGCGCCAATGCTCCGACCGAAGATGAACAGACCAAAGACATATGGCCATTACGAATGGCCATGACATTTAAATTCTGCTAGCATATTTAAATGCAAAAATCGGAAGGGAAAATATCTTTGGCCCCATCGTCGGAAAATTCTGCATTCATGAAGAAATATTCGACAACGGCACGAGGATGATTGACTTCGCGGCAGCAAAAAACATGGTAATTAGCAGCACCAGTCTCAAGTATCCCGATATACACAAGGCCACCTGGATTTCTCCTGATCAAGCAACGAGAATTAAATTTATCATGTAGTGATAGGCGGAAGGCATTCATCCAGTGTATTAGATGTTCGATCGATACGAGGAGCGAATATCGATTCGGACCACTACCTTGTATCAGCCAAGGTTGGCACTCGTCTTACTGTTGCAGCAAAGGTGCGATCTGACACAACACGGAAACTCAACGTCGAAAAGCTGGAAACACAGCATGTAGTCGAGGTATACTCCGCTCAACTTACACACCTGCTTGACAAAAGGACTTCTTGTCCCGATAATAGTATAGAAACACGTAAACTCGACGTCGAAAAGCTGCAAACACAACAGGTAGCCGAGGCCTACTCCGCTCAACTTACCCACCTAGAAGCACAATGGCAAAGAATTGCCCACTCCCTACAAACTGCAGCAGAAGCAACACTTGGGTACCAAACACCACCACCAAGAAACCCATGGTACGATCAAGAGTGTCGCAATGCTACAGGTGTGGAAAACAGAGCGTATGGGGCAACCCTGCAGACAGTAGCAACACTTAACGTGATGGAGAATTATCGGGAGAAAAGGAGAGAGGAGAAAAGTGTTTTTAGAAAAAAAGAAAGAACAAGAGAAAGGTGAGCGTGAGCAAAACGAGATGTACAGGATTTCGAAAATTGAAACGAAGTTCGAAATTTTTGCCAACGATAAAACACCAAACCGAAGGCTGTGGTGCAAACACATCCTCCTGTAGAGATGAAGAAGGAAACCTGGTGACAGATACAGACAACGTGCTGCGGATCTGGTAGAAGCATTTTGAAAAAACTTCTGGTATCAAATAGTAGCGACGAAGAGGATACTCCTGAACCAATAATAGATGACGGTATAGAGTGTATACCACCTAGCCAAGATGAAGTCAGAATAGCAATCAATCGCCTGAAGAATAATAAAGTAGCCGATTGTGCCGATGGATTACATGCCGAACTATTCAGGACTGGTGGTCAGATGCTGGTCAGGAGCATGCACCAGCTGATTAGTACAATTTGGCTAGAAGAATGCATGCCCAATTATTGGAACCTCAGCATCCTGTGTCCTCTGCACAAAAAAAGGATTCAAGACGATATGTGCCAACTATGGAGGAATAAGTCTCCTTCCCATTGCATATAAAGTGCTATCCAGCGTGCTGTGTGAACGACTGAAGTCAATGGTCCACGACATTATTGGACCATACCAATGCGTTTTCAGACCTGGCAATGAACGAAATCCTGGAAAAGACCCACGAAAAATACATCAACACATACCACCTATTCGTCGGAGACCATCCGCCTTTGATAGCTGCAGAAGAGCAGCAGCTGCCTCGACAAACTAGAGTGATCTTGGCACAACTGAGATCTGGATGGTGTAGCCGCCTCAATTTATATTGAGCACGAATTGATGGAGAGGTCGAAAATGTCTGTCCGACATGTGGTAAGGGACCACATGACACGCTACATCTGTTCAACTGCCCAGCCAAACCCACTCACCTAACCCCACATTCTCTTTGGACTAAGCCAATACAGGTCACAGCCTTGCTGAACCTGGAGTTAGAGGCAGAACCAGGATAAAGAAACTAGAAAAATACACAGCAGTACAAGCTGATACAACAACAGCGATCTATTCGTCGACTATAATGTCGCATTCGACAGCCCTATCCATTCAGAGGTGTATAAAGCCATATCTGCATTTTACATTCCTGCAAAATTAATTCGGCTATGCTGGATAACTTTAACCGGCACAAGTACAGCTGTTCAAGTCGGAAAGGACCTCTCGGAGTCCTTTAATACCGAACGAGGATTCAGACAAGGTGACAGTTTGTCGTGTGATCTTTTTAACATCCTGCTGGAAAAGGTCATACGAGATGCAAAGGCGAACGGAAATGGCAGTCTGTACACCAAACAACACCAGTTACTCGCCTACGCCGAGGACATCGACATACTGGGTCGAACATTGCGACTGGCAACAGCCTCCTTTCAACAAATTGAGAAGGAGTCTGCCAAAGTGGGTCTGGCAGTAAACGACGAGAAGACCAAGCTGATTGTATCAACGCGCAAGACGTCCAGTAGAATCGCGCAAGACGTCCAGTAGACTGTGGGACATGAGAACTACAGCTTCGAGGTAGTCAAAGATTTTATATACCTTAGTACAGCCATAAATAAAACGATTGACATCAGTTTTGAAATTCGGAAAAGGATTGTGTTGGTCAACAGATGCTACTATGGTCTAAGTAGTCAGTTTAGAAACAAGACCACCACACGCCACACCAATCTCACACTCTACAAGACCCTCACAAAGACGCTGATACTACCCGTGCTGTTATATGGATCTGAAGCATGGATACTTGCGCAAGCAGATGAGGCAGCTCTTGGGGTGTTTGAGGGAAAAATTCTCCGGAAGATCTATGGGCCGGTGACGGTGAATATCGCCGTCGAATGAACCATGAGTTGTACCAGCTATTCTCGGACATCGACATTGTTAGACGTATTGAGCTGCAGCGACTACGTTGGCTAGGTCATGTTGTGAGAACCAGCAGATGGTTCACGCAGAAGGGGAAGGCCGCGAATAAGATGGAAAGATCAAGTAGAGGACAACATCGCCGAAATTGGTCTATCAAATTGGAAAAACTGCGCAAAAGTCCGACGCGCCTGGAAAACTTGTTTATGCTCGGCTTATGGAACGAAAGCTCTGCCACAAGCCAGCTAAGTAAAGTAAGTATATAAGGCTTGGATTTTATAAATAATTTTTTCTCACACAAAGTCTAGGCTTTTCCCGATTTAATTGCACCCCACTGTGCTCGTCCATGCATCGGAAATTCCTCCTCATAATTTTTTGCTATTTTTTTTTGCTCCGCAACATCGATGCTCATTCATACATTTTATGTTTCACCTTAACCATGCAAACATTGACGTTTTTTATTCATGCATCCCTGCATTGTTTTTTTCTTGTTCACCAAGCGAATGAAGAAAAAACGCTGAAAAAAAAACGCCAGCAAAAATACATTTCTGCTTGGCGAGTAAATGTTTGTCCAAGGTATTGTGTTTGTTGAGGAATACTTCAGCTACTAGGTAGGTAGCTACCTACCTAGCTAGCTGTGTTTATTCAACCATGTGGTTGGAAGCGTTACCGCTGCCAATGTTTGTCATCACTGTAATGGAAAAATGTTTCATTTTTTTCAAATTCTCTTTATTTAATTTGTTAAAATAATTTTTATAGTCTAGAAAAAAAAACATGACGTGATTTTTTCCCATTGTTTTCCCACCTTGAGGCTTGCATAGACTAAGTGGTGTTGAAAAAGAAAAAATCAGAAAGAAAGTTTAATTAAAATATAATTGTATAAAGGTCATGAAAAAAATTATTTTAAAAATACACGCCTTATATAGACCTCGGGAAAAAATTATTTTAAAAATACACGCCTTATATAGACCAGGAAAAAGATTATTTTAAAAATCCACGCCTTATATAGACCAGGAAAAAAATTATTTTAAAAATCCACGCCTTATATAGACCAGGAAAAAAATTATTTTAAAAATCCACGCCTTATATAGACCAGGAAAAAAATTATTTTAAAAATCCACGCCTTATATAGACCAGGAAAAAAATTATTTTAAAAATCCACGCCTTATATAGACCAGGAAAAAAATTATTTTAAAAATCCACGCCTTATATAGACCACGAAAAAAATTATTTTAAAAATCCACGCCTTATATAGACCAGGAAAAAAAATTATTTTAAAAATCCACGCCTTATATAGACCACGAGAAAAATTATTTTAAAAATCCACGCCCTATATAGACCAGGAAAAAAATTATTTATAAAGTCCACGCCTTATATAGACCAGGAAAAAAATTATTTTAAAAATCCACGCCTTATATAGACCAGGAAAAAAATTATTTTAAAAATCCACGCCTTATATAGACCAGGAAAAAAATTATTTTAAAAATCCACGCCTTATATAGACCAGGAAAAAAATTATTTTAAAAATCCACGCCTTATATACACCAGGAAAAAAATTATTTAAAAAATCCACGCCTTATATAGACCAGGAAAAAAATTATTGAAAAAATCCACGCCTTATATAGACCAGGAAAAAAATTATTGAAAAAATCCACGCCTTATATAGACCAGGAAAAAAATTATTTTAAAAATCCACGCCTTATATAGACCAGGAAAAAAATTATTTTAAAAATCCACGCCTTATATAGACCAGGAAAAAAATTATTTTAAAAATCCACGCCTTATATAGACCAGGAAAAAAATTATTTTAAAAATCCACGCCTCGTGGTAGTCCCTGAAAAAATAATTATAAAAATCCACGCCTTATATAGACCAGGAAAAAAATTATTTTAAAAATCCACGCCTTATATAGACCAGGAAAAAAATTATTTTAAAAATCCACGCCTTATATAGACCAGGAAAAAAATTATTTTAAAAATCCACGCCTTATATAGACCAGGAAAAAAATTATTTTAAAAATCCACGCCTTATATAGACCAGGAAAAAAATTATTTTAAAAATCCACGCCTTATATAGACCAGGAAAAAAATTATTTTAAAAATCCACGCCAGGAAAAAAATTATTTTAAAAATTATATAGACCAGGAAAAAAATTATTTTAAAAATCCACGCCTTATATAGACCAGGAAAAAAATTATTTATAAAGTCCACGCCTTATATAGACCAGGAAAAAAATTATTTTAAAAATCCACGCCTTATATAGACCAGGAAAAAAATTATTTTAAAAATCCACGCCTTATATAGACCAGGAAAAAAATTATTTTAAAAATCCACGCCTTATATAGACCAGGAAAAAAATTATTTTAAAATCCATGCCTTATATGGGCCATGAAAAAAAATATTTTTAAAAATCCACGCCTTATATAGACCACGAAAAAAATTATTTTAAAAATCCACGCCTTATATAGACCAGGAAAAAAATTATTTTAAAAATCCACGCCTTATATAGACCAGGAAAAAAAATTATTTTAAAAATCCACGCCTTATATAGACCACGAAAAAAAATTTTTTTAAGATCCACGCCTTATATAGACCACGAAAAACTTATATAGACCAGGAAAA
>NW_026874859.1:0-17279 GCF_032173495.1 Musca vetustissima
ATTTTTTCAAGTCCATAGAAGGCGTGGATTGTTTAAATAATATTTTTTCAAGTCCATGGAAGGCGTGGATTGTTTAAAGAATATTTTTTCAAGTCCATAGAAGGTTTGGATTTTTTAAAGAATATTTTTTCAAGTCCAAGGAAGGTATGAATTTTTTAAAAAATATTTTTTCAGTACCCAACAAGGCGTGGATTTTTTAAAAAATATTTATTCAAGTCCAAACAAGTCGTGAATTTTTAAAAGAATATTTTTTCAAGTCCATAGAAGGTTTGGATTTTTTAAAGAATATTTTTTCAAGTCCATAGAAGGCGTGGATTGTTTAAATAATATTTTTTCAAGTCCATAGAAGGAGTGGATTGTTTAAAGAATATTTTTTCAAGTCCATAGAAGGTTTGGATTTTTTAAAGAATATTTTTTCAAGTCCAAGTAAGGTATGAATTTTTTAAAAAATATTTTTTCAAGTCCAAGGAAGGCGTGGATTTTTTAAAAAATATTTTTTCAAGACCAAACAAGGCGTGGCATATATATAGCCGTCGATTTTTTAAAGAATATGTTTTCAAGTCCAAGGAAGGCGTGGCATATTTTTAGGCGTGGATTTTTTTAAACATATTTTTCATGGCATATTTATAGGCGTCGATTTTTTTAAACATATTTTTCATGGCATATTTATAGGCGTGGATTTTTTTAAACATATTTTTCATGGCATATTTATAGGCGTGGATTTTTTTAAACATATTTTTCATGGCATATTTATAGGCGTGGATTTTTTAAACATATTTTTCATGGCATATTTATAGGCGTGGATTTTTTAAACATATTTTTCATGGCATATTTATAGGCGTGGATTTATTAAACATATTTTCCATGGCATATTTATAGGCGTGTATTTTTTTAAACATATTTTTCATGGCATATTATTAGGCGGGGATTTTTTTAAACATATTTTTCATGGCATATTTATAGGCGTGGATTTTTTAAACATATTTTTCATGGCATATTTATAGGCGTGGATTTTTTAAACATATTTTTCATGGCATATTTATAGGCGTGGATTTTTTTAAACATATTTTTCATGGCATATTTATAGGCGTGGATTTTTTTAAACATATTTTTCATGGCATATTTATAGGCGTGGATTTTTTAAACATATTTTTCATGGCATATTTATAGGCGTGGATTTTTTAAACATATTTTTCATGGCATATTTATAGGCGTGGATTTTTTAAACATATTTTTCATGGCATATTTATATATATTAACCTCAACCCTATCCTTACCCCTTTTCTTGGCTGTGTCAGTTTAACAAAGAAATTTCTAATAATTATTTTGATGGGCTAATCGCAAATTTTCGCTACATGTCAGTGTCAGGAAATTCAAAAAGTTTTCTTTTCATTCATAATTAGAATTTCGTTGAAATCGTATTTTTGGGTGCGCGAGGGATGGTTATGGAGATTGTGTGTCGAATTGCTTTATTATCTTAATTATAATAACTAAAGTTATGATAATTAGGGGTATTAAGGATTGTGCACACCCACACACACACATAGACATCCATAACCATAGAGAAGGCACATTCACAGGTAATTAGGAAATATGCTGGAGGAAAAATAAAAAAAAACGGAAGGAATTTTCACACCTTGATTTCACGAAGAGGGGGGGGGAGGTGGGGAATAAGTGGCATGTGACTAAAATATTAATGAGTTATATGGAAAAATGTGAGTTTGATCAACATGTGGGTGAATACATATAAACGGAATGGAGAATGTGTTAGGACATACACACACACACATGATTACGATTTATTGTAATTCGAAGAAAAAGAAATATTTATGCATTCATCATTAGGGTTATTATGACGGAATGTGGACTGAATAAAAATAATGAGGCAGAAGAAAAAGTTTTTTGAAAGATGAAATCGGATTGCCAATTTCATGAGGTGTTGGAAATAAGATTATTGGCTTATAGGAATTTTCTTATGGTGTCCATATTTGAAGGTCTTCTAAACACCATCCTCTTACTGTTGTCTACCGAGGAAATATATGTCTTCCTTTGTTCCGGAAAATTAATGTAAAAAAATTATTGTTTTTCTAAAGTAACTACTTGAAAGTAACATTTTCATAAGTCACTTTACAGTGCCTCGTCAGCGTACTTAAGTGTCTGTTAATTAGTTTTCTTCATTTTCGTCGTGTTTTCTGTTCTACAGAATTGTAAGTAAAGAAAAAAAAAGAACAAAACATTTTCTCCCTGGCACGTTTTGAGAGCTGGGTGTTGTCCTGTGTAGGAGGTAGTAATTAGAATAAGTAGTAGTTCTGTTGTTTCGCTAAATGTTATTTCCAACATCTGAATTTTCAGGAATGTTTGTCGTTTCGTTTTCATTTTTTTTCCTGGCAGACGAGAGGCTTGCTGAGGACATTTGTTTTTTTGTTTGCCTGAACATTCAAAACAATGACAATTTAATTTAAGCCCACTTTAATGTGGTAAGTCTTGTTTTGTAAATGTAATTAAAAAGAAATAATAAAAGGAATGATAATGAAAAGCAAGACATAGCGAAAAGAAATAAAAATGAAAATGACACAATAGAGAAATTCAAAAATAAAAACTAAGGCGTGTATATTTTAAAATTTTTTTTAAATCTACTTATAGGCTGGGATTTTTATACCATCCACCATAGTATGGAGGGTATATTAATTTTGTTTTTCCGTTTGTAACACATCGAAATATTCATTTCCGACCCTATATAGTATATATATTCTTGAACAGGGTAAAATTCTAAGACGATCTGGCTATGTCCGTCCGTCCATCCGTCCGTCTGTCCGTCTGTTGTAATCACGCTATCTTCCGAAGAAATTGAGATAGGGTGCTGAAATTTACATTAGGGTTGTCCTTTGTCTACAGGCAGGTCAAGTTCGAAGATGGACTATAACGGTCCACATATAGGCATAGCTCCCATATAAGGATACCCCAATTTTCGGTATTTTGGGGTTCTTGAGCGCGTTTTTCAACGGAATTCGCTTAAATTTGCTACATTGGGTTCTTATTGGGCACTTAATGTCTCTACAAAAAATTAAAAATATATGTGCACTTTTGCTGGTAGCCCCCATATAACGGTACCTTCTAATTATCAGTATTTTGGGGAGTTTTGACCTGATTTTTTTTACCGAATTGGCTGTAATTTAGTATTTTGAGTTCTTAACAGGTTCCAAATTTCTCGACAAAAAAATTATGAATATAGGTTCATTTTTCGGATAGCCCCTATATGAGGGCACCCCCAATTTTCGGTATTTTGGGGTTCTTGAGTACGGTTTTCAACCGAATTTGCTGCATAGACACATGGTTCCTTTTGAGAATATGCATAGAATCACTTTCTGAGTCGATTTATGCATGTCCCTCCGTCCATCCGTCTGTTGATGTTAAATTGTAAACAACGTACAAGTCACATTTTTGATCCGAATTGGATGAAATTTGGCAGAAGTCACTTATTTAGCCCAAGAACGAAACCTATTGAAATTGGGGAAAATCGGTTCTGATTTAGATATAGCTCCCATATATATTTTCGTCCGATTCTAGGTAAAAGGTGCACCAATGCCCCTATATATCATTCTATTTGCTCGAAATTTGGCACAGCGTACTGAATTAATTCTAAAACGATGTGTGTTAAATTTCGTGGAAATCGGATCAGATTTAGATATAGCTTCCATATGTATTTTCATCCGATTTAAAGTAAATGGTGCCCCAAAGTCCCTTTTTATCTTTCGATTTACACGAAATTTGGCACAGCGTACTTAATTAAGTGTAGAATTATGTGTGCAAAGTTTCGTGGAAATCGGTTCAGATTTAGATATAGCTCACATATATAGTTTCGTCCGATTTAAGGTAAATGGTGCATCAATATCCCTATATATCATTCGATTTCCACGAAATTTGGCACAGCGTACTGAATTAAGTCTAGAATGATGTGTGTTAAGTTTCGTGGAAATCGGTTCAGATTTAGATATAGCTCCAATATATATTTCCGTCCGATTTTAATTAAATAGTGCACCAAAGTCCCTTTATAGGCTTCGATTTGCACAAAATTTAACTAAGCATACTAAATTGAGTCTAGAATAATGAGTGGTGAGTTTACGGAAAATCGGTCGAGATATCGATATAGCTCCCATATAAATGTTCGTCCGATTTTATGTAAATGGTGCACCAAAGTCCCTATATATCTTTCGATTTGCACAAAATTCGGCATAGCGTACTGAATTTAGTCCAGAATGATGTTTGCAAAGTTTCGTGGAAATCGGTTATGATTTAGATATAGCTCCCATATAACTTTTCATGCGATTTTATGTAAATGGTACACCAATGTCCCTATATATCATTCGATTTGCACAAAACTTGACATTGCGTACTGAATTGAGTCTAGAATGATGTGTGGTAATTTTCGGAATAATCGGTTCAGGTTAGTACATACGACAATATAATTGGTATCACTTTAAAGGTCGACCACTCCACTGGGATATACCACCAAATTTTCGGGACTATGCCCTTACTTACTTACTTAGCTTGCTTGTTACAGAACGGTTGTTCCATAAGCCGAACTAAAAAAATATTTCCAAGCGTGTCGGTCTTGTGCGCAAATCCACCAATTTGGAATACCACGTTCCAAGATGTTGTTTTCTACCTGGTATTTCCATCTAATTCGGGGCCTTCCCCTGCTACGGGAACCATAAGTAGGCTCGCTTTTATATGCCTTTTAAGCTGGGGCATTCTCATTCATTCGCACAACATGCCCTAGCCACAGTAGTCGCTGCAGCTCAATACAACTGACTATGTCGATGTCCTCGTATAAATTGTAAAGCTCATGGTTCATTCGACGCCGATATTCACCGTCGACGCATATCGCCCCGTAGATCTTTCGGAGAATTTTTCTTTCAAATACCCCAAGAGCTATCTCATCTGCTCGCGCAATGTCCTTCAGAGGTAAATATATACACTATAGAATACAAATTTTGTAATTTTTCACACAAAGGCCAGGTTCCATTTGACCTGCTAAATATTGACCGATCTTGACCCAATCCCATAATTGCCATAATTGCGGCCTCCAGTGCGACCAGACACACCGACAAAAAATTAAGTATTTAATCCATTTCATCCCCGAAATATTAACCAATCTTTACCAAAAACAATAGGCGTCTTCATTGGGCAGAACCCATCCTACATGCAAAATTTCGTGAAGATTGGTTCATAACTGTGGCCTGTATTGTGTTTACAAATTATAATGGACAGACGGACGGACACATATGTCTAGATCGACTCAGCTGGCCGAGATATGACGATCGGTATACTTAAAGGTTGGTGTAGGACCAATATTTCGCGGCGTTACAAACTCTTGGGGCTGCACAAAGCTATAATACCCAGACAACATAGTTGTGTAGGGTATTAGAATCCAAATCCGAAAATATGTTATTCCTAAAAAATATTTCTTTTTATTCGTGTTTACATAGCTATTGAAAATAATAATAATATTTTATTTCGGTCTTAATTTGTTCTGAATTTTTGCTTTCAAATGTTTTCATCGAAATTAAGAGTAAAAGTTTTCATTCATTTTCTCTCCAATGAACACGCATACAAACACACACTTCGAGACAAATACATTGAATGGAACAACCGAATGCTGATGGTGTTTTAAAAATTACTACAAACTTGTGGTTTCTTGCGTAATTTTTAATTGAAAAGTTTTCCATGCGGAAGATGTCTAAATTCGTACAAAATAGAACGAACGAAAAGTGGTTAAATAACACAAATTGCACAAAAATGAAGCAAATAATAGGAATTGCTTTTACGCAACCGAAAATAAGTGTACGAAGCAGATTATGTTCTGCACTATTTATACCCTACACCACACTGTGGTACAGGGTATTATGTCTTTGTGCATATGTTTGTAACAGGCAAAAATAATCGAGATAGACCCATGGTTCCTTTTGAGAATATGCATAGAATCACTTGTTAAGTCGATTTATGCATGTCCGTCCGTCTGTTGGTGTTAAATTGTAAACAAAGTACAGGTCGCATTTATGATCCGAATTGGATGAAATTTGGCATAGGTCACTTATTCGGCCCAAGGACGAACCCTATTGAAATGGGGAAAAATCGGTTCAGATTTAGATATAGCTCCCATATATATATTTAACCGATTTAATGTAAACGGTCCCTATATATCTTTCGATTTGCACGAAATTTGGTACAGGCTAATCATTTAGGTCTAGAATGATGTTTGCCAAGTTTCATGAAAATCGGTCCAGATTTAGATATAGCTCCCATATATAGTTTCGTTCGATTTCATGTAAATGGTGCCCCAAAGTCCCTATATATCTTTCGATTTGCACGACATTTGGCATAACGTACTGAATTGAGCCTAGAGTGATGTCTGCCAAGTTTCGAGAAAATCGGTCCAGATTTAGATATAGCTCCCATATATAGTTTCGTCCGATTTCATGTAAATGGTGCACCAAAGGCCCTATATATCCTTCGATTTGCACGAAATTTGGTACAGGCTAATCATTTAGGTCTAGAATGATGTCTGCCAAGTTTCATGAAAATCGGTCCAGATTTAGATATAGCTCCCATATATAGTTTCGTCCGATTTCATGTAAATGGTGCCCCAAAGTCCCTATATATCTTTCGATTTGCACGACATTTGGCATAACGTACTGAATTGAGTCTAGAGTGATGTCTGCCAAGTTTCGAGAAAATCGCTCCAGATTTAGATATAGCTCCCATATATAGTTTCGTCCGATTTCATGTAAATGGTGCACCAAAGGCCCTATATATCTCTCGATTTGCACGAAATTTGGTACAGCCTAATCATTTAGGTCTAGAATGATATCTGCCAAGTTTCGTGAAAATCGGTCCAGATTTAGATATAGCTCCCATACATAGTTTCGTCCGTTTTCATGTAAATGGTGCCCCAAAGTCCCTATATATCTTTCGATTTGCAGGAAATTTGGCATTACGTACTGAATTGAGCCTAGAGTGATGTCTGACAAGTTTCGAGAAAATCGGTCCAGATTTAGATATAGCTCCCATATATAGTTTCGTCCGATTTCATGCATATGGTGCCCCAGAGCCTCTATATGTCTTTCGATTTGTACGAAATTTGGTACAGCCTAATCATTTAGGTCTAGAATGATGTCTGCCAAGTTTCGTGAAAATCGGTCCAGATTTCTAAATAGCTGCCACATATATAGCTCACATATTTTAAGTAATTGACGCACCAAGGAACCAATAGGCTGATAGGAACAAAACGTTCTGAAATTAGTATAACCTAACCTGTGACAAGTTTGCTTGAAATCGCTTAATATTTGGATAGAGCTTCCATATATATTTTCGCCCGATTTCAAATAAATTGGACATCAAACTCCTCATGTTAGTCAGATTGACATCAAATTTTGCACAACGTACAAAATTGACCATAGAACTACGTAGTTGCGTTTTCTAGAAGTGCAGACATAGCCCAACATATGACCTATTTATATTTGTTTGAAGTCGATTTACATTCTTTATGGATATATCCAGGTAGATTCACATTATCACATATATTATTTCATCCAATTTCATGTTAATAGTCCTGTTTAATATACCCATAGTGGTGAAGGGTATCATATAGTCGGCCCCGTCCGACTTTACTTCTTTCCTTACTGGTTATTTTGGGCGGTGTTCATTAGTTGTTGGGATAAGTAAAAAAAAAATATTAATGAGAAGATGAAATATAAATATCAGATGATGGTGATATTTATATGATGATTTCAGGGTCTATCACAAAACATGGATTTAAAAAAAAAAAATATATATATATTTTTAGAGTCTAGCAGAAGGCGAAGATTTTGAAAAATATTTCGCCTGAAATCTATACAATTCTTCTTTCATTTCCACTAGATTGCAGTCCATTGAAAGGCAAAATTAATATGTTCTCATCTACTAAAATTGGTCATTGATCAAAAGTCTTTTTTTCCAGGCAGAATTCAGTTAAAGCAGAAAAGAAAGAAACTACAAGAAAGAAGCATAACTCATTCATGTTCAGGGATGCATAACCACAAAAGTTGATGTAAATATCATAATTTCGTATTTTCCATTTTCCACAAAAAAGTGAAAAAAGAAACTGCCAAAAAATTGTAACTTTTTCCATTTCCCCCCTTCGTCATGTTCCATTTTCCAAGATTATGTCGGCACGTAGCCACAAACTTGGAGCGACTGTCGCATTAGTATCACATTTTCAAACACTTTTCTCAGTCGTTGGGGTATTTTCTTCTTTTTTTATTTTTTTTTTTGAAAATTTCGTCCTGAGTTGTGGCCATATTTTTTTGTATTTATTAATGACTGTTATCAATCTAAGCAACAAAATTCTAAAAAAAAAATAAATAAATTGGAAAATTTGAACCTTGAATGAAGCACCGACAAATAAATAAACAAGGACATTTATAGATTGAATGATATTTTTCTTTAAAGTAATAAATTTGTTTGTTTTACTTATTTTTTTATTTGTTATCGATCCCTTGGGAAACATAAATTTGAGGAAGAACTTGAAATTGGTTTAGAAGTATCTGGCAGGAGTTTAATTCGTCTATAACTTTTTTATTAGTTTCTCTATGAGCGAGATAATCAATTTTATTTATAAATATAAGTTTTATTATATCATGGACCTGTTTTAGGCCCGCAAAAACATTTTTAAACCAGTGAGCGGAGCAGTATAGTTGGACGTGGCCGACCATATGATACCCTTCACAACTACCACGAAAAGCACACTTTTGGCGGTTCTATATTCTGTGCCTGAGCAATACTTCGCGATATTTGCACCCTTTTTACCGATTATAGAACAACAACTCCACTTTCTAAGTCTTGCATATTTTCCAAAATGTTTTTTCTTGAAGTGAATTTTTACGCCATAAAATAAACCAGTAAGGAAAGTAGTAAAGTCGGACGGGGCCGACTATATGATACCCTTCACCACTATGGGTATATTGAACAGGACTATTAACATGAAATTGGATGAAATAAAATATGTGATATTTATCTACATGTGAATCTACCTAGATCTATCCATAAAGTATGTAAATCGACTTCAAACAAATATAAATAGGTCAACCGTTGGGCTATGTCTGTACTTATAGAAAACGCAACTACGTAATTCTATGCTCAATTTTGTAAGTTGTGCAAAATTTGATGTCAATCTGACTAACATGAGGAGTTTGATGTCCAATTTATTTGAAATCGGGCGAAAATATATATGGAGGCTCTATCCAAATATTAACCGATTTCAAACAAACTAGTCACAGGTTAGGTTATACTAATTTCTGAACGCTTTGTTCCTATCAGCCTATTGGTTCCTTGGTGCGTCAATTACTCAAAATCAATCTATAATAAAAGGCAGCTGTATCTAAATCTGAACCGATTTTCACGAAACAAGGCAGACATCACTCTCGGCTCAATTCAGTACGTTATGCCAAATTTCGTGCAAATCGAAAGATATATAGAGACTTTGGTGCACCATTTAGATAAAATCGGACGAAAGTATATACGGGAGCTATATCGAAATGTGGACCGATTTTCTCGAAACTTGGCAGACATCACTCTAGGCTCAATTCAGTACGTTATGCCAAATTTCGTGCAAATCGAAGGATATATAGGGACTTTGGTGTACCATTTATATGAAATCGGACGAAAGTATATATGGGAGCTATATCGAAATGTGGACCGATTTTCTCGAAACTTGGCAGACATCACTCTAGGCTCAATTCAGTACGTTATGCCAAATTTCGTGCAAATCGAAGGATATATAGGGACTTTGGTGTACCATTTATATGAAATCGGACGAAACTATATATGGGAGCTATATCTAAATCTGAACCGATTTTCACGAAATTAAACACGCGTCATTCTAGAATCCGTTCGGTTCGCTATGCCAAATTTCGTGCGAGTCCAAGGATATATAGGGACTTTGGTGCGCCATTTACATAAAATCGGACGAAAATATATAAGGGAGCTATATCTAAATCTGAACCGATTTCCACGAAATTAAACACACATCATTCTAGGATCCATTCGTTACGTTATGCCAAATTTCGTGAAAATCAAAGGATATATAGGAACTTTTTGGACCTTTTTCCTAAAATCCGACGAAAATATATATGGGAGCTATATCTAAATATAGATCGATTTTCAGGAAATTTAACACACATCGTTCTAGACTTAATGCAGTACGCTATCCCAAATTTCGTGCAAATCGAAAGATATATAGGTACTTTGGTACACCATTTACCTTAAATCGGATGAAAATATATATGGGAGCTATATCTAAATCTGAACCGATTTTCCCCAATTTCAATAGGGTTCGTCCTTGGGCCAAATAAATGAGCTGTGTCAAATTTCATCCAAATAGGATAATAAGAGCGACCTATACTTTGTTTACAATTTAACATCTACAGACAGACAGAGGGACGGACATGCATAAATCGACTAAAAAATTGATTCTATGCATATTCTCCAAAGGAACCATGGTCCTATCTCAATTCCTTGTGCCTGTTACAAACATATGCACAAAGGCATAATACCCTGTACTACAGTGTGGTGAAGGGACAGACGCACGGACGGACACACATGTCTAGATCGACTCAGCCAGTCGAGATATGACGATCGGTATACTTAATGGTGGGTCTAGGAACAATATTTCGCGGCGTTACAAACTCTTTTGGGCTGCACAAAGCTATAATACCCTAACAACATAGTAGTGTTGGGTATAAAAATCCACAAACTATTTGTTCTTTAACTTTCCAGATTTTTTTACATCCAAATATTATCTTCACAAATTCAAACCTTACCACCCCCACTACAATTTGCACCATCCTAACAATTATATATGTAAATTTCGTTGCATTCGGACAGAGCCAAAACAAAAGAAAATACCAGGAAACAATTTAGATGGCAGCAAGGGTAATTTTTGTGCAGTCGACCGTGTGACAAATGCACTTGACATTTAAATATTTCTCAGCTAAGCTGCTGCTAGCAGATAAGACTGGGTTTTATTGTTCGTTAGATTTTCACTATCCAGTCTAAGAGGCAAAAAACAAAGCAAAGTGTAAATAGGATTATAATAACCGTCACAATAGCTTTAGGTTTAATTGACTCTAACAAGCCAACAGGATATGCATTGTAATCAGGGATGTAGTCCTAATTGTCTTGCTGATCATTGTTGAAAGAATATTTTATATTAAAATTATTTGTTTCGATGCAAAACTATGCATAGGCATGGGGCTTTTAATGCATAATTTTAGGCATGGATTTCTTAAAAAATATTTTTCGAAGCATAGTTGCAGGCGTAGATTAAAAAAAAAACATTTCGAAACATAGTTGCAGGCGTGGATTTTTACAAATATTTTTCGAAGCATAGTTGAAGGCGTGGAATTAATTTGTTTATACCCTTCACCACAATGTGGTACAGGGTATTATGTCTTTGTGCAAACCAGATAGACACATGGTTCCTTTAGAGAATATGCATAGAATCACTTTATAAGTCGATTTATGCATGTCCGTTCGTCCGCCCGTCTGTCTGTCCATGTTAAATTGTAAACAAAGTACA
This sequence comes from Musca vetustissima, assembly GCF_032173495.1. Taxonomy (NCBI): domain Eukaryota; kingdom Metazoa; phylum Arthropoda; class Insecta; order Diptera; family Muscidae; genus Musca; species Musca vetustissima. Next base: position 11,618 of record NW_026874859.1, read on the forward strand.
GGTCGCATTTATGATCCGAATTGGATGAAATTTGGCATATGTCACTTTTTTGGCCCAAGGACGAACCCTATTGAAATTGAGAAAAATCGGTTCAGATTTAGATATAGCTCCCATATATATATATTTAACCGATTTAATGTAAACGGTCCCTATATATATTTCGATTTGCGCGAAATTCGTTACAGCTTAATCATTTAGGTCTAGTATGATGTCTGCCAAGTTTCGTGAAAATCGGTCCAGATTCAGATATGGCTCCCATATATAGTTTCGTCCGATTTCATGTAAATGGTGCCCCAAAGTCCCTATATATCTTTCGATTTGCACGAAATTTGGCATAACGCACTGAATTGAGCCTGGAATTATGTCTGCCAAGTTTGGTAAAAATCGGTCCTGATTTAGATCTAGCTCCCATATATAGTTTCGTCCGATTTCATATATATGGTGCACCAAAGTCCCTATATATCCTTCGATTTGCACAAAATTTGGCATAACGTACTGAATTAAGCCTAGAGTGATGTCTGCCAAGTTTCGTGAAAATCGGTCCAGATTTAGATATAGCTCCCATATATAGTTTCGTCCGATTTGATGTAAATGGTGCACCAAAGTCCCTATATACCCTTCGATTTGCACGAAACTTGGCATATCGTACTTAATTGAGCCTAGAATGATGTTTGCCAAGTTTCGTGAAAATCGGTCCAGATTTAGATATAGCTCCCATATATATTTTCGTCCGATTTCATGTAAATGGTGCACCAGTGTCCCTATATATCTTTCGATTGGCACGAAATTTGGCATAACGAACTGAATTGAGCCTAGAGTGATGTCTGCCAAGTTTCGAGAAAATCGGTCCAGATTTAGATATAGCTCCCATATATATTTTCGTCCGACTTCATGTAATATATCTGTCGATTTGCACGAAACCTGTGACAAGTTTCGTTGAAATCGCCTAATTTTTGGATAGAGCCCAACGGATGACATATTTATATTTGTTTGAAGTCGATGTACATACTTTATGGATAGATCTAGTCCGATTCACATATAGATAAATATCACATATTTTATTTCATCCAATTTCATGTTAATAGTCCTGTTTTATATACCCATAGTGGTGAAGGGTATCATATAGTCGGCCCCGTCCGACTTTACTACTTTCCTTACTGGTTTAAACCTATTTTAAATATGAATTGATACAAACAAATCCTTGCTTTAGGCGGGAATTTAGTTTTAAAATATTTAAGAAATGTTAGATATGTTTTTTCGAAACCTCTTTCCTAATCCTCTGTGCAAAAATTACGAACTGCACAAAGTCTCACTGGGGTATTATGTCAAAGCATTGTGACAAGAATAATTTACTGCTGTTATTGATCGAAGATATGAATCCGTTATGGATGACTTTATTTTTCTGTTTTTATCCAATCCATAACTTTATCACCAAGGGGATTTGAAATGAATTGCAACAACGACAACAAACCGACAACAAATGGATTACATTGTCCTTATCTAAACATGCTATGAAATACAGAAACAACAAAAACAACAAATATACATTTACATGTGCCATCGATATTCACCGAGATAGAGTTATATTTCCACACACTCAACAGGGTGATATGTGCATGCATGTGTGGGTGTGTGTGTGTGTGCGATATATTGATTTCTAAGAATTCCAATATAAGAGAGGGAATTGAAGTAGTTGAATTGATTGAATAATATAAAACAATAAACAGTATTTAGGACAACTTTTATATTCATATCATCCTCCTCCTGCAGGAGATGTTGCAAACAGTATGAATCCTTTTTAGTATTGCGTATGCATTCTTTGTGTAGTACACCTCCAGCTGTTATATTTTAATAAATCGAAAATATTTATACACATTCATGTGTGAAACAATCAAATCAATACTGCTGTTCATGAAATTCATATGCATTTCGTGTGCAGTTTAAAGAACTTAATATTACACTTCGAGCAGCATATGCGTAATATCAATATTGAATATTTGTTTTTTTTTTTACAGTTCACATAACATAATAATATACCAAAAGGCAAACATAATAAAGAAATGTAATAGGGTGGAACCAAAAATAAAAATAATTTTAATTTTTGAGGAAAAAATTGAAAAAATTGAAAAAAAAAATATTGAAATTCATTTGAAAAGCAGTAAGAAAAGTAGGAAAGTCGGACTGAGCCGACTATATGATACCCTTCGCCACATTGGGTATATCGTGCATATGTATATTCACAATTGTATGTCAATGTCCCTTCGAAGGAACATACTAATGTCTTCCTGCAACCTATGATAAATTTAATTTGATTCGGGCAGATTTAGAGTCGCCTGCGTACCATGGAACAATTTTTTTTTTTTTTTTTTTGAATACGATTTATAGCAAAATTGATACACGCTATTCGGTACATATCAGACACAGTTCGAAATATATATGGAAGCTATGGCTGCATCTGCACAAATTTCAACAAAACCTAATAACGCCATTCAAGTCTCAATATCATACGTTATGCCAAATTTCATAGTAATCGGACAAACATTAGGAGTTTTGTGCCCCATTTATGTGAAATCGGACGAAAATATATATGAGAACCATATCTAAATCTGAACGGATCTTCACGAAACTTAGCACATATCACTCTAGACTCAATTCTGTACGCTATGCCAAATTTCGTGCAAATCGAAAGATATTTAGGGACTTTGGTGCACCATTTACCTCAAATCGGACGAAAATATATATGGGAGCTATATCTAAATCTGAACCGATTTTCATAAAACTTAGCACACACCTTTCTAGGCTAAATTCAGTAAGCTGTGCTAAATTTCGTGCAAATCGAAAGATATTTAGGGACTTTGGTGCATCATTTACATTAAATCGGACAAAAATATATATGTGGGAGCTATATCTATATATGGAGCGATTTTCAGGAAACTTAACACATATCATTCGAGACCTAATTCAGTATGCTGTGCCAAATTTTGTGGAAATCGTAAAATATCGGACGATAATATATATGGGAGCTATATCTGAATCTGAACCGATTTTTCACCAATTTCAATAGGGTTCATCCTTGGGCCAAATAAGTCACCTATGCCAAATTTCATCCAATTCGGATCATAAATGCGGCCTGTACTTTGTTTACAATTTAACATGGACAGACAGACGGACGGATGGACATGCATAAATCGACTTAAAAAGTGATTCTATGCATATTCTCTAAAGGAACCTCGTGTCTATCTCGATTCCTTTTGCCTGTGCACAATGACATAATACCCTGTACCACAGTGTGGTGAAAGGTATACAAATCCAGGGCTTGTAAGACCTACGAACTTATTTTTAAATAGTCCATGCCTTTATAATGGCCTTGAAAAAATCCACGCCTTTGTAAGACCTTGTCTCCAGATTCACTCCAGTAAATGAGCGAATTGCCATAATCCGTATAAAAGCGAAGTTATTTTACATCAGTCTAATTTGCGCCCATGCTCCGACCGAAGATAAAGATGAACAGATCAAAGACATATTTTATGAGCGCCTAGAAACAGCATATGACATAAAATTCTGCTAGGAGATTTTAATGCAAAAATCGGAAGGGAAAATATCTTTGGCCCCACCGTCGGAAAATTTAGCCTTCATTAAGAAACATCCGACAACGGCGTGATGTTAATTGACTTCGCGGCAGCCAAAAACATGGTAGTTAGCAGCACCAGATTCAAGCATCTCGATATACACAAGGCCACCTGGATTTCTCCTGATCAAACAACGAGAAATCAAATTGATCATGTTGTGATAGACGGAATGCATTCATTCAATGGCGAATATCTATTCGGACCATTACCTTGTGGCAGCCAAGGTTCGCACAATCTTAATGTAGCAGCAAAGGTGCGATCTAATACAACACGGAAACTCGACGTCGAAAAGCTACAAACACAACAGGTAGCCGAGGCCTACTCCGCTCAACTTACCCATCTGCTTGAAGAAAGCACTTCTTGTCCCGATAATAGTATAGAAGCACAATGGCAAAGAATTGCCCACTCCCTACAAACTGCAGCAAAAGGAACAATTGGGTACCAAAAACCACCACCAAGAAACCCATGGTATCGTAATGCTACTGATGAGAAAAACGCAGCGTATAGGGCAACCCTGCAGACAGTAGCAACACGTAACGTGATGGAGAATTATCGGGAGAAAAGGAGAGAGGAGAAACGTGTTTTCAAAAAAAAAAGAAGAAAGAACAAGAAAAACGTGAGCGTGAGCAAATCGAGATGTACAGGAGTCAGAATGAAGTCCGGAAATTTTACCGGCTATGCAGGATAACTTTAAGTGGCACAAGGTCAGCAGTTAAAGTAGGAAAGGACCTATCGGAGCCCTTCAATACCGAACGAGTATTCAGACAAGGTGACAGTTTGTCGTGTGATCTTTTTAACATCCCACTGGAAAAGGTCATACGAGACGCAAAGGTGAACAGAAATGGCACTCTGTACACCAAACAACACATGTTACTCGCTACGCCGATGGCATTGGCAGTAAACGGCGAGAAGACCAAGCTGATGGTATCAACGCGCAAAACGTCCAGTAGATTCGGACCAAGTGTGGATCTTGAGAACTACAGCTTCTAGGTAGTTAAAGACTTTGTATACCTTGGTACCGCCATAAATAAAACAAATGACATCAGTTTTGAAATTCGGAGAAGGATTGTGATGGCCAACAGATGCAGTTTAGAAACAAGGCCACCTCCCGCCAGACCAAATTCACACTTTACAAGACGCTGATACTACCCGTGCTATTATATGGATCAGAAGCATGGGTACTTGCGCAAACAGATGAGGCAGCTCTTGGGGTGTTTGAGAGAAAAATTCTCCGAAAGATCTACGGGCCGATCTGCGTCGACGGTGAATATCGGCGTCGAATGAACAATGAGCTTTACAATTTAGACGCGGACATCGACATAGTCAGTCGTATTGAGCTGCAGCGACTACGGTGGCTAGGCCATGTTGTGCGGATGAATGAAAATGCCCCAGCTCAAAAGGCATATAAAATCGAGCCTACTGATGGTTCCCGTAGAAGGGGAAGGCCACGAATTAGATGGAAAGACCAAGTAGAAAATAACATCTTGGAACGTGGTCTTCCAAATTGGTGGACTTGCGCACAAGACCGACGCGCTTGGAAATCTTTTATAAGCTCGGCTTATGGAACAACCGTTCTGTAACAAGCCAGCTAAGTAAGTAAGTTTGTAAGGACTTCGAAAAAAATCCACGCCTCTGTAAGGACTTTGAACAAATATTAAAACACAAAAAAGTTTTCGGTATTTCGGGTTTCCATCCCAAAATTATTATGTGATCATAGGCGCTGTCCTTGACCATAAGTGGAACCTCTTTGAAAGTTTTAAAACGATCAGCGCTATATTTCTGTTCTCTAAAGATAATGAGTTACTAAGTAATATGTGAATGCGTAAGAACCTATAAATATTTAAGTTTAACTCCCACATCCGAGTACATACAACAATATAATTGGTACCAATTTAAAGGTCAACCAATCATCTTGGATATAATGGCAACTTTTCTGCTCTATGTCCTTCATGAGTAAACATATACGCTATAGAATACAAATTTTGTCATTTTTCACACAAAAGTCTGGGTCCATTTGACCCGCTAAATAATGG
>NW_026874860.1:0-17034 GCF_032173495.1 Musca vetustissima
TACACAGCTATGTTTTCAGTGTATTATAGCTGGGCAATCGTCACGAAATTTTGTTTGTAGAACGGCTTCTGGTCAATGAAGACCCCTATTAGTTTTGGTAGTTATCGGTTAATATTTAGGGGATGAAATGGACCAAAAACTTTATTTTTTCTGTTTTCTAGTCGCTCTAGAAGCCATACTTATGACCCGAACATCACGAAATGCACATAGAAAGAGATCTGACCATGAAATGAGCATGACTGTTTTGATGAAGATCAGTCAATATTTACCGAGTCAAAGTGGGCCAGAGGAGTGGTTGACCTTTAAATTGATACAAATTATAGTGATGTATCTACCCTCATGTGGGAGTTATACTAAAGGTTTACTGGTCGATTTGAAACTAAACACGAAGTTCCGGTTATGGTCAAGGATGATATTTAGGTATTGAAATATTCCAGAAATTTAATTTAAATATGTATTATCAATTCGTTCTATAGGCCCACAACACATCACACGGGGAAGGCAATCTGGCCAACTCAATAGAATGGTTGTTTTGATAGGTCAATAATCAGCGGGCTAAATCAACCAATACATTCCTGTGTAAAAAAAAATATTTGCAATATATGGCGGAAATGTTCACCCTGAATATTCCGAAAATATGCAAGGGTAAGTAAGAGTAGCTGTTGATCTCTAATCGGTCAAGAGGGTGCAAATATCGGAAATATTGCCCAGCCAAGAAATATATATCCGCAGAAACTTTGGGATCAGTGGTAGTTGTGTAGGGTATCATATGGTCGGGTCCGTCCGATTACACTGCTCCGCACACTGGTTTTCTAATCAAATTGGCATCAATTGGGCATTCTGATTTTTTGGAGTGTGCTTCCGATATAGGTGCATGTATTGACAAAGCCGTCATGTTTTCGGTACTTTGAAGGGTTTATAAGAATTTTTCTACTAAAGTAGTAGTAATTTGGAATGTAACTTTTGGTTACATTGCTAGGATGTTTGGTATTGAAAGTTGGATATATCGGTCTACTTTTTAGGGTAATTCCCGTGTAACCCTCAATATGCGGTATTTTAAAGTATTTGATCACATTTCCAACCTAGCCAGTTTTAGAGGGTTATTGTAGACTTACATACCAATATTAAGATGTCTTGACATAGCGCTCATAAAAGGTAGAACCTTATTGTCTGTAATTTGGGAGTTATAAAAAAATTTTCCCATTATTGGCTATTTAACAGTGAAACAATTCTTTTTTTTGCTGAAAATTGTTGATATATGTTATATGTTGTTGATAAATGTTATATGTTATTGCTGATATATGATATAGCCCCCAAATAAAGGTCCGACCTAATTTTCCTTTTTTTTCATAAACATCTTTGCATAAAGTTTTTGAAATATGTTCCTCTTTCTGGATATGTTTAAGTTTCCCTAAAAATATCCCGGATTTTCCACTGAAGTTGGCAATCCGGGTTTTTAAAGAGCGGAAAAATATTTGTATATATTTATATCAGTCGATATTTTGACATAGCAAGGCCCCTCTCCATGTTCATTGTTATTACTGTTTGACCTGATTTTTTTCGTCGAAGTGGTTATAATGTGGCAAATTCCCTCTGAAAAACAAAAGTTATTTCCAGAAAATTTTCAACGTAGGTTAATGTTTTAAAACAGCCCCCATAATAAGGTCCCCTTTCTGGTATGTTGAAAGTCCTAGCAGAATTTTCCAACCTTCTTCCAGAGGATAATCTTCTTCGAAACATGTTTTGTGATTCACCCTATTTATTTTCTATACTTAATATTGTATTAAAAACAACAAACCCTTTCCGATACCTTTTGAACAAATCACTGATATCTTGCAATTCATACCTGGTACACTATGGCGTATTATTTACAATATCAAGTATACGCTTCATGACTTCTTCACCTAATAATTTGTATACAAAAAGCTATCCCTCTTTAAATTCAACAAGCACTCCAAAGAAAAAACTAAAATCTCATTACGTCAAATTTTATTTCTGGTATCTCCTTTTGAATTCAAATTAATGACCCAAAATTGTGTCCATCATTATTTGCCTTAGAGGTCATCATAGAAATCAACACTCAGCCTGTCATCATTAAAACAGGGCAGAAGAAACTTTGAAACATAAAATTTTTATGAATGGAAACTATTATTCAAAGTGTGTCAACAAAAAAGTTAAAAAAACAACAAGAAGAACAAGTTGTTATAATTTTCTTTCATTACCTCTTTTACATTTCAATTTCTACTTCTAAGGGTAAACTAAACTATGACAAAAAAAGAAACTTCGGCCAAAAGCAAAAATATGAAATATTAATCAACAACAGCTAGAAGGAAACAACATTTCCACAATTTTAAGCAGCAGTCGAACAGGAAGAAATAGGAGTTCGTTTTATTTTCAAAATAAAGAAAAGTCTTAGAATGTTTGTGTGTATGTGTGTGTGTTTATAACAACACAGAAAACACAGTTGTAAATTTTTTGAGAGGTGCAAGAAAATCGGAAACTTTTAACAGTTTGTGGTTGAGCGAATCGACAAGATTCTTGAAGAAAAATAAAAAAGAAGAAACAAAATCTTGGACTTGAGAAACTTAACATAAGTTTTTGGAATAAGAAATTCGAAAAATTAGAACACACTTCTGGGTCAGAAGGTGTGAATTTGATGGCCTAGAAAACAATTCATAAATTTCGCTTTTTATTGATGACGTGATGAGAATTCAGGATAAAGAATGATAAAGACAGAAGACAAATTGTTGTTTTTGTAATAATTTTTCAATGGCCTATGTAAGGCGTGGACTTTTTATACCCTTCACCACACTGTGGTAGAGGGTATTATATCTTTGTGCATATGTTTGAAACAGGCACAAATAATCGAGATAGACCCATGGTTCCTTTTGAGAATATGCATAGAATCACTTTCTGATTCGATTTATGTATGTCCGTCCGCTGTCCGTCTGTAGATGTTAAATTGTAAACAAAGTACAGGTCGCATTTATGATCCAATGTGGATGATATTTGGTAGATTTAGATATAGCTCCCATATATGTTTTCGTCCGATTTAAGGTAAATGGTGCACCAAAGTGCCTATATATTTTTCGATTTTCTCGAAATGTTGCATAGCGTACTTAATTAGGTCTAGAATGATGAGTGTAAAGTTTCTCGAAAATCGGTTCAGATTTGGATATAGTTCTTGTATATATTTTCGTCCGATTTAAGGTAAATGGTGTACCAAAGCCCCTATATATCTTTCGATTTGCACGAAATTTGGCACAGCGCACTAAATTAAGTCGAGAATGATGTGTGTTAAGTTTCGTGAAAATCGGTTCCGATTTAGATATAGCTCCCATATATAGCTTCGACCGATTGTAAGTAAATAGTCCACTAAAGTCCCTGGAAATCTTTTGATTTCCACGAAATTTGGCACAGCGTACTGAATTAAGTCTAGAATGATGTGTGCAAAGTTTCGTGGAAGTCGGTTCAGATTTAGATATAGCTCCCATATTCATCCGATTTAAGGTAATTGGTGCACCGAAGACCCTATATATATCTTTCGATTTGCACGACATTTGATATTGTGTACTCGATTAGGTCTAGAATGATGTGTGCTAAGTTTTGCGAAAATCGGTTCAGATTTTGATATGGCTCCCATATATAGTTTTGTCCGATTTTATGTAATTGGCGCACCAAAGTCTCTGAAAATCATTCGTTTTTCACGAAATTTGTCATAGAGTACTGAATTAAGGCTAGAATGACGTGTGCTAAGTTTCGTGAAAAGATCCATAGCTAGGCCGATTGACACAACGTACTGATTTAATATAAATTAGTCTCTGGCAAGTTTTCCTGAAATCGGTTCAGATATATATATATATATATATATAACAACCAGTGAGCGGAGCCGTATAGTCGGACGGGGCCGACCATATGATACCCTACAAAACTTCAACGAAACTATAGCTTTCTGTGGTTCTTTATTCTGAACTTGGGCAATATTTCGCGATATTTGCACCCTCTTGACCGACTAGAGGTCAACAAATATTACAAATATTCAGTACATCCCTTCTAATCACTTGTCCAGATTCCCTTCACCGTGGGTTGTGTTGCGATGGTCGGCTTTCAATTTTGGCCTATGGATCGACTCGAAAAAACCCCCAAAAAAATAAGTTTTTGGTCCACTTCATCCCAAAATTATTATCTGGTCATCACCGAAAATTATAGGCGTTGTCGGTGACCACAACTTGAACCTCATGAAAAATTTCAAAGCGATCAACGCTATATTTCCGCCCTCTAGTGTGGTAATGGGTTACTAAATAATATATGAATACGTAAGCCCCGGTAAATATTTATGTGTAAGTCCCGCATCCGAGCACTTACGACAATATAATTGGTATCAATTTAAAGGTCAACCACTCCTCTTGAACATACTATAAATCTCACGGGTGTAGGACCTTCAGATGCAAATATATACCCTATAGAATACAAAATTTGTAATTTTTCACACAAAAGTCAGGGTCCATTTGACTCGCTAAATATTGACCGATCTTTATCAAAACATGCATGCTTATTCTTTGGCCCGATCCCCTACTCCGTGCAAAAATTCGCGGTGTTTGGGTCAAAATTGCGGCCTCTGGAGCGACCAGAAAAACCGACAAAAATAAAGTTTTTGGTCCATTTTATTCTCTAAACATTAACCGATCTTTTCCAAAAACAATAGGGGTCTTTATTGGCCAGAACCCATCCTACATGCACGGAAGGACAGCTAGTCGAGATATGACGATAGGTATACTTAAAGGTGGGTCTAGGACCAATATTTCGCGGCTTTACAAACTTTTGGGGCTGCACAAAGCTATAATACCCTGACAACATAGTTGTGTAGGGTATAAAAATCGCGTCGTCTGTTAGGATACATATGTAGAAATATCCAAAGTGGTGAATGGTATCATATAGTCGGCCCAGTCCGACTTTACTACTTTCCTTACTGATTAAAATTAATTTCTCATAGGCCTATATAAAGCGTGGACTTTTTAAAATTAATTTTTCAAGGGCCCCTTCACCTTTTGTTTAGGGTACAACTTATTCACATTGTTCAAATTCCGTGATCTGAAAATTTAAGAACAGCAACACCAAATATATATTCCACATCTCGCCACCAAGGAATTCCACCAAACATTCTTGTCCTTGTTGCATCCTGTTATTTTGTTTTGTTTCCTAAATAACAAATTACTTTTGGACAATTGTTTCTAGCCTTCCGAAACAAAGCTGGACAATTGCCGAATGTCCAAGCAGTGTGACATAGCGAAACATTGCCAAACCCCAAAAGTATAAACAAAATGTTGTGTTTCTGTTATTTTGAAGCAAACAAACTAATAACTGTTTCCAGGAAAAGAATACATACACTAAGTGTCAGTGTTGTCGTTTACTGCATCCTTGGAGAGAGAATTGTTGCCATTCACTGCTTGACTGCTAGAGTTTTTCGTTTATTGGCCATGTTTGGTGTGGCTCAAATAGTTTTAGGCTACCCGCGAGTACTAGGCCACTCCCTGGAGATTCCTGCAGGTGATGGTTTTGTTAAAAGCCAATAAATGGAAACAGGTTGGCGGAGAAGATGGACGGCGAAGCATTGCGTTGGGGACAGGCATGTAGTTAGTTAATATATAATTTTATTTTGATTGTTAGTTTATATTTTTGCAGACTTAAATTATTAAGCGGATCAGTATAGACGAACGGGACGCCCTTGACTGCTGTCTATAAGTCTAGATTAACTCACCAAGTCTAGATATAGTATCGGTATTCTGAATGATGGGTCTAGAACCAATAGCAACAAATACTTACAATACCCTCACAACATTATTGTTTAGGTAAGTACTATTACTATGTAATTACTATATTTTACATATTTGTACTTTTCATGATACCTTAATGATACCTTAATTTGGTAGTTCAGGATCCCTAATGATAAAATACCTCCTGAGGTCAAAATTCGCAAACATGACCAGATTTTCATATTACCCTGCCCATTTCCAATTTTATATTAGGAAATGTCCGGTTGAATTAAATTATAGAGTAACAACAGATTTTTTTGGTTATTAGTACAAGTTTCCGTCAGATTTTAGGTAGTTTGAACGCTCTAACTTCCACATAAACAGTAAGGAAAGTAGTAAAATCGGACTGGACCGACTATATGATACCCTTCACCATTATGGGTATATTCAACTGATGTATCCTGGCAAGCGTCGCCTTTTCGAAGGAACATTGACATGACATTGAACGAACATAAATATGTGATCTATATCTATTTATAAACCGACTAAGATCAACCCCTACATATGTCATTCTAGAATCTATGCTAAATTTTATAAATCGATTTAAAACAAACATGACACACGCTATTTGGTATGCTGTACTGTTTAAAATTTAATCTCAACCAGACATTGAGTATTCGGTGTCGAATTATCAAAACCAGTAAGGAAAGTAGTAAAGTCGGACTGGGCCGACTATAGGATTCCCTTCACAACTTTGGGTATATAAAATATAATATACATGTGGGAGCTATATCTAAATCTAAATCGATTTTCACGAAAATTAACACACATCTTTCTAGACTTATTTCAGTAAGCTATGCCAAATTTTGTGCAAATCGACGGATATATAGAGGGATCTTGGTGCACAATTTACATAAAATCGGACGAAAATATATATGGGAGATATGTCGTAATCTAAACCGATTTTCCCGAAACTCATCACTCATCATTTTAGGCTCAATTCAGTGCGCTATGTCAAATTTCGTGCAAATCGAAGGATATAAAGGGAATTTGGTGTACTATGTACTTAAAATCGGACGAAAATATATATGGGAGCTATATCTACATCTGAACCGATTTCCACGAAATTTAACACACATCGTTCTAGACATTAGTGGCATTGGTGCTCCATCAACATAAAATCGGACGAAAATATATATGGGAGCTATATCGAAATCTGAACCCATTTTCACGAAACTTAGCACTGAACTTTCTTGACTTAATTTAGTACGCTATGCCAAAATTCATGCAGATCGAAGGATATATAGGGATTTTGGTGCACCATTTATTAAATCGGACGAAAATATATATGGGATCTATATCTAAATCTGAAGCGATTTCCTCGAAACTTAGCACACATTATTCTCGACTTAATTCAGTAAGCTATACCAAATTTCGTGCAAATCGAAACATATATAGGGGCTTTGGTTCTCCATTAACATCAAATCGGACTAAACCATATAGAAGAGCTATATTTAAATCTTATCCGATTTTCTTCAAATTCAATAGGGTTCGTCATTGGGCCAAATAAGTTACGTGTGCTAAATTTCATCCAAATCGGATTATAAATACGACTTCTACTTTGTTATACCCCACACAACTATGTTGTCAGGATATTATAGCTTTGTGCAGCCCCAAAATTTTGTAACGCCGCGAAATATTGGTCCTAGACCCACCTTTAAGTATACCGATCGTCATATCTCGACTAGCTGAGTCGATCTAGACATGTGTGTCCGTCCGTCCGTCTGTCCATTATAATTTGTAAACACGATATAGGCCACAGTTATTTTTTTTCACGTTCGTTACCACGCCTCTCACACCCGCCCCTGCCGACCGAGGTGGCTACCTCCCTATACGCAGGGAGCACGTACACGCCAAAGACCGGACTAAGGCGGGTTGGTAGTGGTTTAATAACACCGGCTACAGATCATCAGCCGGCAATTAGTAATAATACATCGAATATAAATTAGAATTAGATACATTAAACAGTCATTACATTAACATACATTAAACAGACAACAGTAATCAAAAGCTACAATATAAAAATTGGCAACTACTGCTCAAATTTCAGGGTCTACTGTTTCCAAGCCCAGTATAGAATTCTTGATAGCATGCAATGGACTACTTAGGCATATAACATTACTTATGCTATTATATATTACACATAAGGACCTCATTGGGTTGTTTAGTTCATAATTAGTTCTCGCGATGGACAATTTCAATGGTTCAAAATTACGTGTTCTTCGAGAGGGAACATTAAAAATTATTTCTCCCGTAAGAAAAGGTGAATCAATCAGACCACGTGTTAATTTAATGGACCAATCTTCACGAAATGCATGCATGTAGGATGGGTTCTGGCCAATGAAGACCTCTATTGTTTTTGGGAAAGATCGGTTAATATTTAGGGGATTAAATGGACCAAATACTACATTTTTGTCCGTTTTTCTGGTCGCTCCACAGGCCGCTATAATGGCCCGAACATCGTGAAATTTTGCATGGAGAAGGGGGTCGGACCAAAGAATAAGCATGCCTGTTTTGATAAAGATCGGTCAATATTTAGCGGGTCAAATGGACCCTGACTTTTGGAAAAATGACAAAATTTGTATTCTATAGCGTATATATTTACCCCTGAAAGACATAGACCCTAAAAGTTGATATTGTATCCAAGAGGAGTGGTTGACCTGTAAATTAAGACCAATTATATTGTTGCATGTGCTCTGATGTGGGAGTTACACCTAAATATTTACAGGTATCTCCATATTTGTAGGTTATTTAGTAACCCATTATCACTCTAGGGAGCCGAACATAGCGCTGATCGCTTTGAAATGTTTCATGAGGTTCCAGTTATGGTCAAGGACAAAGCCTATAATTTTCGGTGATGATCAGATAATAATTTTGGAATGAAGTGGACAGAAAACTTAATTGTTTGTGTTATTTTCGAGTCGATCTACAACAACACAACCCACGGTGAAGGGAATCTGGACAATAACTGTACTGAATACACGTAATATTCGGAAAATATGTCAGTGTGAGGAAGAGGTGCTGTTTACCTCTAATCGGGCAAGAGTGTGCAAATATCACGAAATAAAAAGCCCAGGCTCGTAATACACACCCGTAGAAAATTTGAGTTCAGTGTTAGTTGTGTAGGGTATCGTATGGTCGGCCCCGTCCGACTATACTGCTCCGCTCACTGGTTTACAATTTAACATCAATAGACGGACGGACATACATAAATCGACTCAGGAAGCGATTTTATGCATATTCTCAAAAGGAACCAGGGGTCTATCTCGATTCCATTTTCCTGTTACAAACATATGCACAAAGACATAATACCCTGCACCACAGTGTGGTGAAGGGTATAAACATTTGCACTGAGTATTTTTCGGAGACAGCTTATGGGTTATATCGGTCCAAGTTTATCCGTAGCAACCATGCAATGGTCCCCAAAGGCGCTGTTTTGAGTACATTTTATACGTTCAAAAGTGAAATGTTCAAAATCTTTCAACTTCTATTGTTATCCCGCTTCTAATTGTAACCTTCGATTTTTATTATTTTTCGAAATGTTGGCAAATTTGTAAGTCAATTTTGTAATAGCTGTAATTTGTTATTTAGGGGTTTCATTCGTTGAGATAGACATTAAAAATACCTTAAATAGATCTGAGCATTTCAGGAGAAAACAAAATACCAAATTACTGAGGGCTTTGACATTGAACATACCAATTGAACGGTTGACGTTTGAAAAAGACATATAAAATCCTCAAACTACCAAATAGGGAGGCCACTGTTAAAAACATGCAAAAACACAGTAAAATGGTGAAACATGGGAGGTATCGTTATGGTTTGTATAGGTCTTCTGAATTGCACATAGGTTTTATTATTCGCTATATAAGATATACATTTTTATCAAACAGTTGACCATCTGCGGAGAGGTATCAGAAGATGTTGCTTTGTATACCCCATCTTCGGATTTAATGTAAGTTTGTTAAGATATTACGATGTACAAACAATGAATAAAACCGGTTATTCAATTCGCTTCAAATTAAATTTCAAAATGTTGATACTTTTTTGGGAAGGTATCAAAAGGAATGGACCGATGTGTCCAACCTTTGTGTCCACTTGTTCCAGGCTTGGAAAAACTAATAGCCTGTGTAAAGTCGGAAATCGGGATCGGTTGAACAACTCCTTCTGATACCTTCCAACAAGTGTCATAATTATGAAAAACTTTTTAAACAAATATCAAGCAAATGAAATGCCCGAGTTTGTCTAAACTTTGCAAATCGAAATACTTTTAACAAACCGAGTTCAACTCCACAGATAGGACCCATCGGTCCACACTTTCTGGTACGTCCCAATCAAAATTTTCCAAATTGTGCTAAAATTTTAATTTTTTATAGCATTATGCGAATGACTATCCGATACACAACATAATATATTAACCATGCATCTAGAACCTCGCCACAAAGATTCTACATTTTGAAAATTTTATTACGATCATGACTTCTACAATTTTGAACCATGGGGTCGACCTATATATCTAAGAAAATCTTATTTCAGTATTCAATATATACAATTTATTTAGAAAATTTTATTACAAAGGATTTAATCACTGCTGATAAGACTGACAGCGAAATTTTCCTTTTTACCCCTTTCAATTTCAAAACATCTAAAATAAGTTGTTCCCAACATTCGAAACTAATCTCTCTCTAATGTCCCATCAAATGTCATCGACCAGACGTCGCACATTTTCCCCAGCCATCATTATTTGATAAGCGTTTGTGTGTGTGTTCGTGCGTATGTTTATCAACGATGAATTACGAACAACAAAATCTCAACGAAACTGCCACTGTTTATTTTATTTATTTGTCATTCTGTCAATCATTCAACATCAATTCGCATTGATACTCCAACTAAGGTATTTGACGAACAACAAAAAATCTCTCTCTATGTGTGTACGGATGTATGAATTTTAAATGATTGCTCGCTCCAGTGCTGTCATTGTGTCTGTCACTGGTTTTTATCACTCCTATAATTTGAATACGCACACAAACAGACAGACACACACACACGGATTTGGACGACAAATGAAGAGCTCTGTGCGAAAAATAAAATTCTGACACAGCCAACCAGCCACTGACATGAAATCCAGCGATAACGCAGACTCTGTCAATGATGTGATATGACGGCTGCTGCTGCTGCCAGAGATTGTGGAATATAGCTGATGAGGACAATGTATTTGATGATGATATTAGAATGTCGCTGCCAATGATGATGCTGTCGGTGACAGCTAAATCAATATTTATATTAAAATTTTGGATTTATTTGGATTAAATACTCAAATCACAGAAATGGTCGGAGTAGCTCGTCAGTGAACTGAGAAACGACACACACAAAAAAGATCAACGCATTTATCTGAATGTCGGCATACAAAAATATTTTATTATTTGCTTAGATTATATTTGACTTTGAAGTGATATCCGTTTAACACCAAAAACAGATTGGGTAGGGTTTAAGCGACTGATTCTAATAATCAGAAAGAAGGGTGATTTTAGGTTTGGTTTTAAATAGTGGCGATGTTGAATTCCTAATTTTATTTTTTTTTTTATGCTTTTATTATACCCTACACAACTATGTTGTCAGGGTATTATAGCTTTGTGCAGCCCCAAAAGTTTGTAACGCCGCGAAATATTGGTCCTAGACCCACCTTTAAGTATACCGATCGTCATATCTCGACTAGCTGAGTCGATCTAGACATGTGTGTCCGTCCGTCCGTCCGTCTGTCCATTATAATTTGTAAACACGATACAGGCCACAGTTATGGACCAATCTTCACGAAATGCATGCATGTAGGATGGGTTCTGGCCAATGAAGACCCCTATTGTTTTTGGGAAAGATCGGTTAATATTTAGGGGTTTAAATGCACCAAATACTAAATTTGTGTCCGTTTTTCTGGTCGCTCCACAGGCCGCAATAATGGCCCGAACATCGTGAAATTTTACATGGAGAAGGGGATCGGGCCAAAGAATAAGCATGCCTGTTTTGATAAAGATCGGTCAATATTTAGCGGGTCAAATGGACCCTGACTTTTGTGTGAAAAATGACAAAATTTGTATTCTATATATTTACCCCTGAAGGACATAGACCTTAAAAGTTGATATTGTATCCACGAGGAGTGGTTGACCTTTAAATTAAGACCAATTATATTGTTGCATGTGCTCTGATGTGGGAGTTACACCTAAATATTTACAGGTATCTCCATATTTGTATGTTATTTAGTAACCCATTATCACTCTAGGGAGCCGAACATAGCGCTGATCGCTTTGAAATGTTTCATGAGGTTCCAGTTATGGTCAAGGACAAAGCCTATTATTTTCGGTGATGATCAGATAATAATTTTGGATTGAAGTGGACCGAAAACTTAATTTTTTGTGTTATTTTCGAGTCGATCTACAACAACACAACCCACGGTAAAGGGAATCTGGACAATAACTGTACTGAATACTCGTAATATTTGGAAAATATGTCAGTGTGAGGAAGAGGTGCTGTTTACCTCTAATCGGGCAAGAGTGTGCAAATATCACGAAATATTGCCCAGGCTCGGAATACACATCCGTAGAAAGTTCAGTGGTAGTTGTGTAGGGTATCGTATGGTCGGCTCCGTCCGACTATACTGCTCCGCTCACTGGTTTTTTAATATAAATATACAAAAATCCTTATGTCTGAATCCTCTAAGCCGTACATCCTCTATCCGGAGGGACTTTTAATTTTTTTGTTTATGCTCAAGTGTTTATCTCTCATAATTCATTATTAAAACATTTAACTCATCTATCCCTAGAGGGGAATATTTTGTTTTATTGCGGTAATAGTTTGGTGGCTACGTGTGTTGATGTTACCTCAGGTCATTTAACTTAACTTGAAGACAATTATGTCTAGTTAACAGTCGGCTGATGGAATATAAGCAGCTTTACAAGTTGGGGAGAAATATTGTGAATACAGGGTAATGCAAAAAATCACGTGTAGATTTATGCCTTACAAAAATATTCTTTAAAAAATCCACGCCTTGGAAAATGTTCTTTAAAAATTCACGGCTTTTATAGGCCTTGAAAAAAATATTCTTTACAAAATCAACGCCTTGTTTTAGGCCTTGAAAAAATTGTTGAGGATATCCCGAGAAAGAACAGACACACAGGTTTATAAAAGAAAAAAATTATAAACGACTTTATTGATCAAGGCAAACACAACGAACGAAAAACTATTCCAGAAAATTTTATAAAGCAAGTTTTCAGGAAATTCAAATCCTACTCAATACAAAAAATACTGTTTCATTAACAAGTAATTTCAACACCACACCTTAATGAAAACGTATTTCACTTTAAGCCCACCTACTCAGACAGGGTATTATGTCTTTGGGCATATGTTTGTAACAGGCAAAAGGAAACGAGATAGACACATGGTTCCTTTTGAGAATATGCATAGAATCACTTTCTGAGTCGATTTACGCATGTCCGTCCGTCCGTCTGTAGATGTTAAATTGTAAACAAAGTACAGGTCGCATTTATGATCCGATTTGGATGAAATTTGGCACAAGTCACTTATTTGGCCCAAGGACGAACCCTATTGAAATGGGGAAAAATCGGTTCAGATTTACATATAGCTCCCATATATATTTTCGTCCGATTTAAGACAAATGGTCCCTCTATATCTTCCGATTTGCATAAAATTTGGCATGGATTACTGAATTAGGTGCAGAAGGATGTGTGCCAAGTTTCGAGAAAATCGGTTCAGATTTAGATATAGCTCCGATATATATTTTTTCCGATTCTATGTAAATGGTGCATCAAAGTTCCTATATACCTTTCGATTTGCATGACATTTGGCACAGCGTACTTAATTAAGTCTAGAATGATGTGTGCTAAGTTTCGGAAATATCGGTTCTGGTCGATATAGCTCCCACATATACAAATATATACGTCCGATTTTACATAAATGGTGCACCAACCTTCTAATGTTTGTCCGATTTACACGATTTTTTGCACAACGTATCAAGTTGAGACTTGAATAACGTTATTGCGTTTTGTTGATGCTGTCATAGCTTCCATATGTATTTCGAATGGATGTCTGAATGAAATTAAAATTTTAACAGTGCGGCGTCCGAATAGCTTGTATTAATTTTGCTGTAAGTCGTTTTTCATAAATTTGTCCCATGGTACGAAGTCGACTTTAAATCTGCCCGAATGAAATTAAATTTATCATAGGTTGCAGAATGACTTGCGTATGTTCCTTGGAGGGGATACATATGTACAATATACTCAAAGTAGTGAAGGGTATAATATAGTCGGCCCAGTCCGACTTTAGTCGGCCCAGTCCTTACTAGTTTTTCAGTTTGGCTAAGGACTTTGTCAAAATATCGGCCGGCTTTTCACTCGAGGGCACATAATTCAAATCTAGCTTTCCGTCCTTGAAAACATTCCTTACATGATGTACTCGAATATCAATATGCTTGCTCCTGGAATGGTATACTGGGTTTTTAACAAGCTGTTGAGATCCAATGTTGTCACCATATAAGGTAGTAGCATTTCTCACAAGTCTTCCAAAACCAATTTTATGCAACAAGTTTCGAATATAAATGATTTCTTTTGTCGCTGCAGATAACGCCATATATTCGGCTTCGGTGCTACTTAACGCAACCGTTTCTTGTTTTTTAGATTCGTACATTACTGCAGCTCCAGCCAATATAAACACAAATCCTGTAAACGATTTTCTGTCATCTGAGCCAACTGCCCAGTCGGCATCTGCAAATCCATATAGTGTCTTTCCAGTACATTTGTATTCCAAACATTGGTTTATGGCTGCATTTAAATATCTGAGAATATGATTACCTCCATTCATGTGCTCAGCATGCGGATCATTGTTAAATTGTGATAATTTTGTTACTGCATGTAGGATATCCGGTCTTGTACATAGTCCAATGTACATTAAAAAAACAATCAGAGACTGATACTTTTTCATATCCACTTTTTTTTGCAATTTTCACACCCATCCGGACCCGGATTTAATGGAATCACACACTGTTTAACTCCAATTTTCTTAAAGATTTTGTCCAGTTTTTCATTCCACTTTCTACCGGACTGTTTGAGTCCATAAATTGCTTTTTGGTAGCAAATTCGATATTCTCAGACATCCGTGGTTGGGCCATGTAAACGTCAGCATCGATTGAGATACGCGGTAGTAACGTCTATTTAATGCGCATATAATTTTAATTCTGCTGACAAAGCTAATATGGTGCATACAGTGGAACATCGGGTCACTGGAGAAAATGTTTCGGTGTAGTTTACCCCGTACTTCTGACTACAGCCTTTCGCGACTAGTCTTGATTTGTAGCTCTCTAAATTGCCATCCTTGTCGTGTTTCTTTGTGAACACCCACATATATTTTATAATGGGCACACCATTTGGCTTATCCACCAGTTGTCATGTTCCTTTATCGACTAAGGACTGATATTCGAGTTTCATAGATTGTATCATTTCTTGCTAACGCCTCTTCCACAGTTTTTGGGTCTTCTGTGTTATCATTTATTATGAGATTATTCATAATTCGCCTCCCAGACCGCAATACCTTGTAGTTTAAATCATCATATTGAGGGACACTTAAAT
Source organism: Musca vetustissima (assembly GCF_032173495.1). Lineage (NCBI taxonomy): Eukaryota > Metazoa > Arthropoda > Insecta > Diptera > Muscidae > Musca > Musca vetustissima. Next base: position 15,443 of record NW_026874860.1, read on the forward strand.
CACGGTTACAGCTTCTTCAACTATTTGGCTTCGTTCCCTGATATGCTCTGCCGGTGCCCGATTTGTTTCCTCCGAAGAAATATTCCTTGTATTTTCAGCAAGTATGGAAGTATCGAATTCTTCAACATTTTGGGATTTCGTCTTCTTGACATATTCTTTCACCAAATATATTATATTTGTTTATAGGGTTGTTCGACACCGTTTCTAAAAACTTAACATCTCGGCTTTTGTATAAAATATTTCTTTTTGTGTCATATAATCGATAAGCTTTCGATTCGTTGCAATAACCTGTTAAGACACATTCTATACCTCGGCCTGGAACTTTGACGTGCCACGTCGTTTGTCCAACTTGATTGCTTTGCATCCAAAAACTTTCAATTGAGCTACAGTTAGCTTTCTGCCACCCCACCGTTCAATCGGTGTAACACCTTCTACTGCTGTTTGTAGGACAACGATTTCCTAGGTATACTGCAGTACCTACGGCTTCTCCCCATAATGATTCATGCAAACAAGATCCGATTAACATGACATTTCGACGATGGTTCTGTTTGCTCTTTCAGACACTCCATTTTGCTGCGGTGTATATTCAACTGTTAGTTGCCTCTGTATTCTGAGTTTGTCCAGACATGTGGAATATTGGTACTTAAATATTCCCGGCCATTGTCACTTCGCAGGACTTTCAACTTTTTTTCCAGTTTGACGTTCAGCCATAGCGATAAATTTTAATTGAATGATTTTCAGGGACTTTGGTGCACCATTTACCTAAAATCGGGCGAAACTATATATGGGAGCTATATGTAAATCTCAACCGATTTTCACGAAAATTAACACACATCATTCTAGACTTAATTCAGTACGCTATGCCAAATTTCGTGTATATCGAAGGATATGTAGGGAATTTGGTGCACCATTTACATAAAATCGAACGAAAATATATATGGGAGCTATATCTAAATCTGAACCGATTTTCACGAAAACTTAACACACATCATTCTAGGCCTAATTCATTACGCTGTGCCAAATTTGCACAATTTACACTAAATCGGACGGAAATATATATGGAAGCTATATCTAAATCTGAACCGATTTTCAGGATACTTAACACACATAATTCTAGGCTTAATTCATTACGCTGTGCCAAATTTCATGCAAATCGAAATAGGGAGTTTGGTAGGCCATTTACATTAAATAGGACGAAAATATATATGGGAGCTATATCTACATCTGAACCGATTTTCAGGAAACTTAACTCACATCATTCTATCCCTAACTCTTTACGCTCTGCCAAATTTCGTGCAAATCGAAAGATATATAGGGACTTTGGTAGACCATTTACATTAAATCGGACGACAATATATATGGGAGCTATATCTACGTCTGAACCGATTTTCAGGAAACTTAACTCACATCATTCTAGACCTAATTTATTACGCTCTGCCAAATTTCGTGCAAATCGAAAGATATATAGGGACTTTGGTAGGCCATTTACATTAGATCGGACGACAATATATATGGGAGCTATATCTACATCTGAACCGATTTTTAGGAAACTTAACTCACATCATTCTACACCTAATTCATTATGCTGTGCC
>NW_026874861.1:0-17136 GCF_032173495.1 Musca vetustissima
TATGGAACAACCATTCTGTAACAAGCCAGCTAAGTAATTAAGTATTGAGGGTAGAATGACGTTATTGTGTTTTATACCCTTCAGCACACTGTGGTACAGGGTATTATGTCTTTGTGCATATGTTTGTAACAAGCACAAAGAATCGAGATAGATAACCAATATTGGTCTGATTGAGACAAAATTTTGCACAGAGTACTGACTTAGCCCCAGATTCAGGGACGTACGCAGGGGGGCGGCCCTGGGGGCCCGGGCCCCCCCCGAAATGCATTTTTTTCATAGTAAATATATGCTTCCAACAGCGAATTTTTTCATTTTGTACTACCGGGCCCCCCCGAAATGAAATCCTGTGTACGTTGCTGCCCAGATTGATATATATATATATATATATATATCGGTTCAAATGTAGATATAACTCCCTCATATATTTTTGTCCGGTTTTATTCAAATGGTGCAAATAGAGGAGCCTATGTAAATTTTTCATAAATTTCAGAGTGTATGGGTTTTTTTTTTATTTATTTAAAATCTATGTACGCAGCTAATTTCGTCTGATTTAATTTCAATTGTCCCCCAAAGATTCTATGTCTATTATATCTAAAGGATATTGTACATATGAGCTATCTGAGGGGTATCATATAGTCATATATGAGAGTGAGGGGTATCATATAGCCGGCCCCGTCCGACTTTTGAACTTTCCTTACTGGTTTAAATTGGTTCGAACGGATCTGATTGAGATTAAATTTGGAACAGAGGGCCCTATAAAATTGCGTGTATCAAGTTTACTATAAATCGATTTACATAAATTTGTCTAATTGTACGCAAACGATTCTAAATCTGCCCAAATGAAATAAAATGTATCATATGTTGTAGAAAGGGATGTGTATGGATTGATGTTAGTCGGTTCGCTTATAGACAAAGATCACATTTCTGAGTTCTTAAATTTAATATAAATAGTCCTTCGAATAGGCGACGTCTGTTGGGATACATATGTCGAATATACCCAAAGTGGTGAAGGGTATCATATAGTCGGCCCAGTCCGACTTTAGTACTTACCTTACTGGTTTTTCTATTTCTTTAGTCATATTTAACAGTTACCACACTGAGAGTGTCTATTAGGCTTTTTTGAAAAGTTTCTGCTTCGTTTTATTTGACATTCTGACATTCCAGAGTAATAATAATAGCGGAACATTTAAATTTAATTAGCTGTAATTATTTCTTTTATTAGCCATTTCTGTGTGTTGTGATCTATAATTGTTACAACTTGTACATTTTATTTCCAGTTGTATTACAAACATCTTAAAAAAATCGTTGTTATGAACTCTTTGTTCCGAATATATATTTTATTAACAAAATTTATTTTATTAATTTTCTTTTATTCGGCAATTAACATATTTTTAATATATATATATATATATTTTTTTTTTGTATTCCATTTCAGCCATTATCCACATCTCCATTTATCCACTCTCCTGTGTACATACATAAAGCGTAAGCATTAATACGCTCAGCACTTTGTGTAATTTTGTAATTTAGTTTAATTTTCTTTTTGAGTTATTTTCATACTTGGTTGGGCTAATTTATGTTTAACTACTATTGTTGTTGCTCTCTTTTACTGATTCTGAAATTGTAGCACATAGGGTTTGACAGGAAAGAAAAAATACAAATGTGCAGAGAATTACAAAATGTAATTTAAATTGTTGTACAAATTACAAAAAAATTGTTGAGTTGTAATTTCAATGAAAAGGGGAGAAGGTTAATTATAGCAAGAAAGAGCAGAGGCAGAGTTTGAATCGATTATCTACGATAGCTACGGCGCTTCAAAATATAGGAGACTTTATAGGCTTGATCTGGTAGGAGTATTCATAGATTGGAGCTGGATGTAGTCTTTATAGACGAGCTGAAGGGAGTCTTCTTTATAGACGAGCTGAAGGGAGTCTTCTTTATAGACGAGCTGAAGGGAGTCTTCTTTATAGACGAGCTGAAGGGAGTCTTCTTTATAGACGAGCTGAAGGGAGTCTTCTTTATAGACGAGCTGAAGGGAGTCTTCTTTATAGACGAGCTGAAGGGAGTCTTCTTTATAGACGAGCTGAAGGGAGTCTTCTTTATAGACGAGCTGAAGGGAGTCTTCTTTATAGACGAGCTGAAGGGAGTCTTCTTTATAGACGAGCTGAAGGGTCTTTATAGACAAGGAAAAGGGAGGAAGGGAGTCCTTACAGACGAGCTAAGGAAGTTTTTATAGTGAACTGGAAGCCTTTATGACGGTATTTAGAAGATTTAAGTTTTGATGAAGATTTGTCAATATTTAGCCGGTCAAATGGACCAAGTTCCGGTTATGGTCAATGACGACGCCTTGATTTTCGGTGATGTTCGTGGTTTGAATGGACTGAAAACTTTATTTGTGTCCGATTTTCTAGTAGCTCTAGAGGCCATTATTATATACAAACCAGTGAGTGGAGCAGTAGTAGTCGGACGTGGCCGACCATACAATACCCCACACAACTACGGCGGTGTTCTAACATTCTAAAGAAGTTTATTCCGAGTCTGGGTAATATTTTGTGGTAGTTGCACCCTCATGCCCGATTAGAGGTCAACAACACCTCTTCCTTACACTGAAATATTTCCGAATATTACCGATATTCAGTGCATCCCTTCTAATTACTTGTCCATACTCCCTTCGCCGTGGGTTGTATTGTGATGTTCGTTTTATAATTGTATATAGATCGAATCGAAAAAAAAAAACACAAAAAAATAACTTTTCGGTCCACTTTATCCCAAAAGTTTTATCTGACCATCACCAAAAATTATAGGTGTTGTCCTTGACCCATGGAAAATTTCAAATCGATCAGCGTTATATTTCCGGCCGCTAGTGTGATAATGGGTTACTAAATAATATATGAATACGTAAGCACCTGTAAATATTTATGTGTAACTCCCACATCCGAGAACATACGAAAATATAATTGATATCAATTTAAAGGTCAACACTCCTCGTGGATATACTATCAACTACTCGGCTTCCTTCAGGAGTAAATAAATACGCTATATAATACAAATTTTGTCTTTTTTCACACAAAAGATAGGGTCCAAACAGGCATGCTTATTCTTTGAACCGTTCCCCTTCTCCATGTAAAAATTCACGATGTTCGGGCCATAATTGCGGCCTCTGGGGCGACCAGAAAAACCGACAAAAATTAAGTATTTGATCCATTTTATCATCTAAATATAATATGATCTTTACCAAAAACAATATGGGGTTTTCAATGGCCAGAACCCGTCCTACATGAAAAATTTCGTGAAGATTGGTCCATAACTGTGGCCTGTATCATGTTTACAAATTATAATGGACAGACGGACGGACACACATGTCTAGATCGACTCAGCTAGTCGAGATATGATGGTCGGTATACTTAAAGGTGGGTCTAGGACCAATATTTCGCGGCGTTACAAACTTTTGGGGCTGCACATAGCTATAATACCCTGACAACATAGTTGTGAAGATTATAAACATCACATAATTTACACGGTGAAAGGGATATGACCAAATATTTAGAACGGCTGTGTAGATGATGATCGGTCAATATTGTCAAATCAACCAAAACCTAAAGTGAACAAATTTTTACAAGATTTGGAAAATATTCCGGGCCCAGGCTCAGAATATAGATCCGCATAAGGTTAGCTTTTCATGGTAGTTGTGTAGGGTATGATATGGTCAGCCCCGTCCACCTATACTGCTCCGCTCACTGGTTTTTAATGTGTTGATGATCTAAGCTACACTATTAGCATAAAGTGGCTGTAAATAGGCATTCCGCATTGTGGGATAATAAAAAAAGTTTCCAAACGGTGTTAGGTATTTTGAAGGTCTTTATATAATTTTGTAGCCGAAGTGTCTGTAATGTTGTGTTTCAGCTGCTCAGATGATAAAATACCATTTGACGGACACTTGTTAATATTAAGCGGGTCCCCCCTTTTGGGGGACCGGTCAAATTTTTAACATTTGAAAAGTCCAACCTATCTAGTTGTACCCCACACAACTATGTTATCAGGGTATTATAGCTTTGTGCAGCCCCAAAAGTTTGTAACGCCGCGAAATATTGGTCCTAGACCCATCTTTAATATTGGGAGCGATAATAATATTGGGCGATCGTCATATCTCGACTAGCTGAGTCGATCTAGACATGAGTGTCCGTTCGTCTGTCCATTATAATTTGTAAACACGATACAGGCCACAGTTATGGACCAATATTCACAAAATTTTGCATGTAGGATGGGTTCTGGCCAATGAAGACCCCTATTGTTTTTGGAAAAGATCGGTTAATATTTAGGGGATGAAATGGACCAAAAACTATATTTGTGTCGGGTTTTCTGGTCGCTCGAGAGGCCGCAATTATGAACCAAACACCGCGAATTTTTGAATGGAGAAGGGGATCGGATGATGAAGATCGGTCAATATTTAGCGGATCAAATGAACCCTGACTTTTATGTGACCCCGGCTGAAGGACATAGACCCGGGAAGTTGATAGTAGAGGAGTTGTTGACCTTCCAATGTGGAACTTACACGTAAATATTTACAGATGCTTACGTATTCATATATTATTTAGTAACCCATTACCACATTAAAGGGCGAAAATATAGCGCGGATCGCTTTGAAATTTTCTATGAGGATCCAGGTATGGTAAAAAACAACGCCTATAATTTTCGGTGATGATCAGATAATAATATTGGGATGAAATGGGCCAAAAACTTATTTTTTGTGTTTTTTCGAGTCGATCTATAGGCCGCAATTGCAAGCTGAACATTACAACACAACCCACGGTGAAAGAAATCTGGACAAGTAATTGGAAAGGATGTACTGAATATTAGTAATAATAATATTTGTTGACCTCTAGTCAGTCAAGAGGGTGCAAATATCGCGAAGTATTGTCCATGCTCAAAATGCTGTACCACAGAAAGTTAGATTTTCGTAAATGTTGTGTAGGGTATCATATGGTCGGCCCCATCCGACTATACTGCTCCGCTCATTGTTTTTTTATATATCGATGGTTCATGCTACACATTCCAAACGAAGTAGCTTTATATCAGCATTCCACGTACTCAGAGGATGAAAGACTTTCTCGAAGAATATTTTGCAATATAGCCCGCATATAAAGGTTCCGCCCAATTTTAGGTATTTCGAAGGCTCTTGGCTCATTTTCCAACCAAAGTGTGTGTAAATTTGCATTTAAGGTTCTCAGAGGGACAAGTATCATCATATACCTTTTAGGACCCAGCAGTCTACTTTTAGTATTTTGATAATATATAGTACACCTTCTAACACATGGAGCTGTAAGTCAGCATTTTGAGTTCCATGACATCTGGAAGGAAATGTTTAATATAGTTCCATTTGTTAATAAAAGCTCTCATATAAAGGTCCGCTCCATTGAGGTCCTAGTCACATTATAGCAAAATGGCTGCATTTTGGCATTTTGAGCTCTCAGAGTATCAGAAACATCCTTGTGGACAATTTTCAATATAGGTCTACGAGTATGTTTTTGACAAGCCCATCTATTAGCCGATAGGTTTTTTTTTTACTTATCTCATTTATAAAGTTCCTGTTCTCTTTGTCTCCCTCAAACATAATTACATTGTTCCTAACTGAATTTCTTAGCTCACATTAATTTTCTTACCCTCTACGAAAAATAAACGGACTCGTTTAATGCCAAGTTACCTATTTACTTTCGCAACACTACTCATGACCCTGTTACTTTAGTGTTTAATTTCGTTTTTTTCTTCTTCTTCTTACTTTCTACCGGATATCCGTTGTCGTTTTTTTTCTTCTTCTTCTGTTGCTGCCAACAGGATTGCACATTTTCATACGTCATCCAAACAAAAAAAACTAACGAAGCGAAGCAAAAGTGAATGAGTTAATCCCAGATATTTGCACAAACCAGTCATTATAATTTTAATGAAAAATTGCCAACAGGAAGTTGTTAACATGGTGCATTATTTTGCGAATGAGGGAAAATTTTGAAAAATGTTGAAATTGTTTCGGAGTTGGGATGGTGATAATTTAGAATAATTAAAGTTATTTTGTTTTTATTGTTCCAGATGAAGGGTCATGGCGGGTGGGGAATTTCTTTTTTATTTATTTTACACACTAAATAAATTACAATATTTTCCGATGTAGTCATCAGGCCATTGGCGGCCATTATTCCCGATCACACAAACATTCGAACCCCAAAATGTCAACGAATTTGAAATTTTACATGGAGGAATTATCGGATATTTGCACGGGAAACGTATATCGATGTATACTAATAAATTTCGTATAAATTGAACATACTTCCTTCTAATTTTGTACATTACAGAAACAGCTTTTGGATAAATAATTCAATTTTGTTTTGTTTTAAATTATCCATGCTAATTGTTTACCGAAATAATTACAATACGACATTTCTGGTTTACCATGCTAAGCAGCTACCTCACAAGGGTACGGCAAACTAAATTTTCAAATAATTGAAATGATGATCCCACACTCTTTAACAAAGAAAACTTCCGAAATTGAATTGGGAGTTACCTCCATTGACCAGTCTCATGGCGAATACTTTTTCTTTTGCATTACTACGCATAACTTATACGCTCTGGTGTACAGAACTCACTGAAATAAATAAGCTCGATCGTCAATTGGGGTTCCTTCTGCGTGTTTATAGCTTTCACCACACTGTGGTACAGGGTATTATGTATTCGTGCATATGTTTGTAACAGGCAAAAATAATCGAGATAAACCCATGGTTCCTTTTGAGAATATGCATAGAATCACTTTCTGAATCGATTTATGCATGTCCGGCCGTCCATCTAAATTAATTATTTTATGGATAATACAAAAAATATTTGTAGACTGAGCAGCGTTAGTTGATTTTATGGAGCATAACAGCAATTTGGCAAAAGGACAGTTGAACAGTTCGGAACAAGTCTAGTTTAGGGCTCCCTCCCGGATCCTTTAGAAATTTTTACATGTAGTCCTTGGGGACCTGATTATAACAGTGCGGAAATCGGTATTTCCGGAGATATGGGCCTCCAAAGTTCCGTTTCTCATAAATTTTTAAAACGCACTAGGGCAATATGGGTATCATTTTAAAGCATTTGAGCACTGATTACGAAAATACCAAATACGTCCATACTTTCTGAGATATGGGTCTCCAAAATTCCGCGCAATCCTTTTGAAAAACAATATGGGTATCAATTAAAAACGGCTGAAACACAAATTGCAAAAATGTAACTACGGCTACGCGACAAAATCTCCTTTTAATTAGAATAGTGTTTGTGGGTAGCCGGCCTTGGGTCGGGAATTTAATGCTTTCTCCTATGGACAGATGGCTAATCTTGTATAACCATGCCTTTACTCTTTAATACATATATTTAACCTTTAAAATGATACCCATACTCCCTTGATCAATATTACCCATGGAGGGTACTTACCGAAATTTTGGAGACCCATATCTCCAGATATACCGATTTCCGCAAAAAAAAAAAACAGTAAGGAAAGTAGTAAAGTCAGACTGGGCCGACTATATGATACCCTTCACCACTTTGAGCATATTATAGGGGAGACTGGGGCACCTTCGGCAATCGCGTTTTCGATATGAAGCTCTCACCGTACATCACTAGTTTCGATACATAGGTATCGAATATCGAAATAAATAACTGACACAAAGTTTGAAATTTCTAGCTTATAAGCTTATTTAGATACGTGGGTTTTTGTATTTTTTAGGTGTTTCTGTAATATTTCAATTCCATTTCGTAAGTATTTCGTGTATAAAACTTTTTAAATTTTTAAGACAATATTATTAAAATGTGGTTAACTACGATGTGTATTATTATAGAAATATTTAAAAATATAATGTTCTTATAAAACTGATCGAAAAAAATGAAAAAAACTCTAAAAAGTCCATTCGGGGTACATTCGGCATTTTAAAGTGGGGCACATTCGGCCATATACAGATTGTGCAATATTATTTCCTTAAAATGTTTTTGAGTTTGTCTTTAAAACTAATCCTTTAATATAGTTCGAAATTGCATATATAAGATCAAACGTGCTTGTATTGACCAAAATGCGATAGAAAATCCCTATTTCTGATGGTGTGTGCGACCTTGAGAAGTAAACGTCCGCCGCTAGAAAATAAAGCCCTATAATTCAAACATTGTGTGGCGTATTAAAACCAAATAGAGTCTTTAGAGGATCAGAATGTCAACCAGACTGATAGCGATTGCAATTACCCGGCTATGACTATGGTGCCGAATGTGCCCCATCAAATGCCGAAGCTACCCCGGGTTGGGGCACATTCGGCGAATTTGACTTTTTTTACAAAACTGTAAAATTTTTTAACTAATATTAATTTTTTAAATCTTTTTGGTACTATTTTTTATAATTAAGTGTCAGAGGACAATAATCAGCCATAAAGTTGTTATATATGTTGAATAAGTACTGAGATATAGAGCTCTAAAAAAAAAGTGCCGAAGGTGCCCCAGTCTCCCCTACATATGTATACTAAAAGACGTCGCCTTTTCGAAGGAACATTGACATGAAATTGAACGAACTTAAATATGTGATCTTTATCTATATCTAAACCGACTAACATCAATCCCTACACAGCCTACACATGTCATTCTGCTACCTATGCTAAATTTTGTAAATCGATTTAAAGCAAACTTGACACACGCTATTCGGTATGCTGCACTATTTAAAATTTAATCTCAATCAAACACCCATTGATTGTTTGGTGTACAATAAACATGAATAAGTCGAAATTATATATGGAAGCTATGCTATATCTATATCTGAACCGATTTCAATTTCAGTACATTGTGTCAATCGGCCTAGCTAAGGGTCTTTAGTGCACCATTAAAATCGGACGAAAATATATATAGAAGATGTTTGTAAATCTGATCCGATTTTCACGAAGCTTTGTACAAATCATTTTAGACGAAATTCAGTACGCTATACCCAAAATCGAAAAATATAGGGGGCTTTGGTGCAGCATTTAAATAAAATGTGACGAAAATATATATGGGTGCTATATCTAAATCTGAACCGATTTTCACGAAACTTATCATACGTCATTCTACACTACGCTATGCAAAATTGCAAAAATTCGGGCATATCTAATGATTTTCAGGGACTTTAGTGCACCATTTTCCTAAAATCGGGCGAAACTATATATGGGAGCTATATCTAAATCTGAACCAATTTTCCAGAAATTTAGCACACATCATTGTCGACTTAATCCAGTACGCTATGCCAAAATTCGTGTAAATCTTATGATTTTCAGGGACCCTGGTCTACAATTTTCATGAAATCGGGCCAAACTATATATGGGAGCTATATCTAAATCTGAACCAATTTTCCAGAAATTTAGAACACATCATTGTCGACTTAATTCAGTACGCTATGCCAAAATTCGTGTAAATCTAATTATTTTCAGGGACTTTGGTGCATCATTTACCTAAAATCGGGCCAAACTATATATGGATGCTATATCTAAATCTGAACCGATTTTCCCGAAATTTAGCACACATCATTGTAGACTTAATTCCGTGCGCTATGCTATGGTTCACCATTTACCTAAAATCGGACGAAAATATATATGGGAGCTATGTCTAAATCTGAACCGATGGTTTCCAATTTCAATAGGGTTCGTCCTTGGGCCAAACCAATGGGCTGTGCCAAATTTCATCCAATTCGGATCATAAATGCGACCTGTACTTTGCACACAAAAATACATGGACGGACGGACAGACGACATGCATAAATTGACTCAGAAAGTGATTCTATGCATATTCTCAAAAGGAACCATGGGTCTATCTCGATTATTTTTGCATGTTACAAACATATGCACAAAGACATAATACCCTGTACCACAGTGTGATGAAGGGTATAAATATACTGATGTAATCAGTGCCCCAAGGACTACATGTGGTAAAAATTTCAAAATAATCCGTGATGGGGCCCTGGACTAGACTTAAGCCCACAGTTCAAATGCTAAAAAACGCGCAAACAATTTGTGGACAAAACCGGCGGATGACCTCAATTCAAATGGACCTCCTGTAAAAGATGTCGCTGGAATTGGGAAAAATCGGTTCATATTTAGATTAGCTCCCATATATATTTTGGTCCGATTTAAGGTAAATGGTGCACCAAAGTACCTATATCACTTTCGATTTGCACCGAATTTGAAACAGCATGCTAACTTAAGTCTGGGGAGATGTGTGTTAAATTTCGTGAAAATCGGTTCAGATTTAGATATAGCTCACATATATATTTTCGTCCGATTTAAGGTAAATTGTGCACCAAATTACCAATATATCTTTCGATTTGCACCAAACTTGGCATATCGTACTAAATTAAGTCTAGAGATATGTGTGTTAAGTTTCGTGAACATCGGTTCAGATTTAGATATAACTCCCATATATATTATCGTAAGATTAAAGGTAAATGGTGTACCAAAGTCCTTGTAAATATTTTTGGATATGCATGAAATTTAGGATAGGGTACTGAATTGAGTTCAAAATGATGTGTGCACCAAACTCCAAATGTTTGTTCGATTAACACGAAATTAAAATTAAATTAAATGAAATTTATCATAGGTTGCAGAAAGACATGAGTTTGTTCATTCGAGGGAACATTGACATGCAATTGTAAGGATACATATGTACAATATAGCCAAAGTGGTGAGGGGTATCATATAGTCGGCCTAGTCCGACTTTATTACTTTCCTTGCTGGTTATACCCTTCACCACACTGTGGTACAGGGTATTATGTCTTTGTGCATATGTCTGTAACAGGCAAAAGGAATCGAGATAGACCCATAGTTACTTTTGAGAATATGCATAGAATCCCTTTCTGAATCGATCTATGTATGTCCGTCCAACTCTCTGTCTATGGTAAACTGTAATCAAAGTGCAGGTCGAATTTATGATCCGAATTGGATGAAATTTGGCACAGGTCACTTATTTGGCCCAGGGACGAACCCTATTGAAATTGAGAAAAATCGGTTCAGATTTAGATATAGCTCCCATATATATTTTCGTCCGATTTAAGGTAAATGGTGCACCAAAGTCCCTATATATCGTTCGATTTGCACGAAATTTGGCACAGCGTAATGAATTAAGCTTAGAATAATGTCTGCCAAGTTTCGTAAAAATCGGTCCAGATTTACATATAGCTCCCATATATAGTTTCGTCCGATTTTATGTAAATGGTGCACCAAAGTCCCTATATATCGTTCGATTTGCACGAAATTTGGCACAGCGTAATGAATTAAGCCTAGAATGATGTCTACCAAGTTTCCTGAAAATCGGTCCAGATTTAGATATAGCTCCCATATATATTTTCGTCCGATTTTATGTAAATGGTGCACCAAAGTCCCTATATATCTTTCGATGGCAAGAAATTTGGCAAAACGTACTTAATTGAGCTTAGAGTGATGTCTGCCAAGTTTCGTGAAAATCGGTCCAGATTTAGATATAGCTCCCATATATAGTTTCGTCCGATTTTATGTAAGTGATGCACCAAAGTCCCTATATATATTTCGATTTGCACGAAATTTGGCATAACGTACTTAATAGAGCCTAGAGTGCTTTATGCCAAGTTTCCTGGAATGATGTGTGCTGAGTTTCGTGAAAATCGGTTCAGATTAAGATATATAAATATATATATATTTCCGTCAGATTTAATGTAAATAATGTACCAAAGTTCTAATATTGCATAGATCGATTGATTTTAAGTAATTGACATACCAAGGAACCAATATATGATTGAAAGAACAAAACGTACTGAAATTAGTATAACCCAACCTGTGAAAAGTTTCGTTGAAATCGGTTCAAATTTGGATATAGATTCCACATATATTTTCATCTAAGGTAATTGGTGCTTTTAAGACCCTATATATCTTTGCACGAAATTTGGCATAGCGTGCTGAATTGCGTCTATAATAATGTGTGCCAAGTTTCATGAAAATCGGTTCAGATGTATATAAAGCTCCCATATATATATATATATAGTCGCCCGATTTTAGGTAAATGGTGCACCAAAGTCTTTGGAAATCATTCCAGTTGCACGAAATTTGTCATTGCGTACTGAATTAAGTTTAGAATGACGTGAGCTAAATTTCGTGAAAATCGGTTCAGATTTAAATGTAGCTCCCATATATATTTTCGTCCGGTTTTATGTAATTGGTGCATCGATAGGATACATCTGTTGAATATACCCAAATTGGTGAAGGGTATCATATAGTCGGCCCAGTCCGACTTTACTACTTTCCTTACTGGTTTTCGTTTAATTTTATGAAAATAATTTTGCGTGTTGTTACTTTTTTCATATTATTTAATATTCTTTCAATATCTTTCTTCCATTTGTTTTTTTTTTTTGTTATTTTTTCCGCAACTTTCTGTACAAACTTTGGCCACAATTTTTTTATTTATTACCGGTCTGTTGAACAATAATTTTTTTTCAATATAAAATACATTAATGTTATTTCAATATTTAGTTAGCCCACAGTACAATAACTTACGTTACGTAATTGGAATGAAAACTTATCTGTAGGGATAAACAGTGAAACCTTTAATGGGGGTGAGTATTAATGGACATCAGAGTATGTTAGCATAACGAGGGGAGGGTGATTCGGAAAGAAGGGGAATTGAAGGCTTTTCGATGGAGTTTCTCTGAATTTATTTAACCAACTTTATTTATGTTAAAATATAAACCAAAGCATAAACTTCTCCTGATTTCTATCAACTGATTTCTATTAAATGGATGCTGATTATGAACTGAAAGCGGAGTAAAATGTGTATTGGTGTATGTTTAAAAGAGTAGAAATTGCCGCTTGTAATACTAACTTTAAATTCAAGTTTTTTTGCCCTTATGTCCTTAAAGGAATATACTCTTAAAAAATCCACGCCTAATGATCCTAGAAACAATATTCTTTAAAAACCCACGATTATTGACCTAATAATTCTTGAAAATATACTCTTTAAAGATTCACCTTTATGTTGTCTGATATTTCTTTAAAATATTTGAAGCCAAATACTTGACAAATTTTATATCAATAATTATGCCTACAACTACTTATAAGCCTTTTGTCAACTACTTGTGTATCGTACCGAATTAAAATTTCCAACATAATTTAAAACCTGTCCAAATGAAAAACCTCAACTACAATTCTCGTTCGAATGTTAACACAACCAACAAAAAGAATAAATATGAAAAATTCTAAATTACAATAGCATTAGACATATCTAATTTCAGGAAAAGCAACATGCCACACACACACACACACTTCAAATTTTAGGATATTTAAAAATATTATTACCCAAAAGCTATTTGGTCATGCCAGTAGAGAATCAAATGTCATTTGATAATCATAAAATTGCCTTTTGCCCAGGTTTATGTTTATAGTTTTTGGGGTTTTAGCCAAGAAAGTAATTAAAGAAAAATCTCATAAAATTTTCCTGCACTCCTCCAGTATAATGTCTCATAAAGCTTAAAGCAAATGTGCCAATAAAATGGTTAATGGAGCGTATGATTAACATTGATTTTTACTGGGAGACAGAGAGAGAGAGAGAGAGAGCGACATCAAAGCGTATGAGCAATATACATACATATTTTGTTGCGGTTTGGCAAATGGAGTGGGTATACGTTCAGGTGTTCCAGAGTGTTTAATGGGAATGGTTGGACATTTTATGGGAAACCAGTGAGCGGAGCAGTATAGTCGGACAGGACCGACCATATGATACCCTACACAACTTCCACGAAAATCTAACTTTGTGTAGTTCTATATTCTGAGCTTGGGCAATATTTCACGATATTTTTACCCTCTTGACCGACTAGATTGTCCATATTCTTGTCCAGATTCCTTGCCGCGTGGGCTGTATTGTGATGTTCGGCTTTCAATGTGGCATCGACTCGAAAAAACACAAAAAAATAAGTTTTCGGTCCACTTCATCCAAAATTTATTATCTGATCATCACCGAAAATTATAGGCGTTGTACTTGACCACTACTGGAACCTCATGGAACAATTCATTGCGATCAGCTCTATATTTCCGCCCTCCGGTGTGGTAATGGGTTAGTAAGTAATATCTCAGTACGTAAGCACCTGTAAATATTTAAGTGTAACTCCCACATCTGGGTACATACGACCATATAATTGGTATCAATTTAAATATCAACCACTCCTCTTGGATATGCTATCAACTTCTCGGGTCTTTGTTCTTCATGGGTAAATATATACGCTATAGAATACAAATTTTGTAATTTTTCACACAAAAGTAAGGATCCATTAGACCCGCTAAATATTGACCGATCTTTGTCAAAACTGCCATGCTTATTCTTTGGCCCGATCTCATTCTCCATGCAAAAATTCGCGGTGTTTGGTTCATAATTGCGGCCTCTGGAGCGACCAGAAAAACCGACAAAAATAAAGTTTTCATTCCCTAAATATTAACCGATCTTTTACAAAAACAATAGGGGCCTTCATTGGCCAGAACCCATCCTACATGAAGATTGGTCCATAACTGTGGCCTGTATCGTGTTTACAAATTGTAATGGACAGACGGACGGACACACATGTTCAGATCGACTCAGCTAGTCGATATATGACTATCGGTATACTTAAAGGTGGGTCTGGGACCAATATTGCGCAGCGTTACAAACTTCTGGGGCTGCACAAAGCTATAATACCCTGACAACATAGTTGTGTAGGTTATAATTATGTGATAGAATATTATAATAATGGATTGTTGGTGGGAGGAGGGTATTCCTCCTGTGGAAGAGTTGCAGGTATTCTTCTTCCGTTGAAATAGCTGCAGATATTCTGCTTCCTTTGAAAAAGCCCAAGGTATTTTTCCTATAGGAGAGCTTGAGATATTCCATAGCCTATAGCAGAGCTGCAAGAATTCTTTTTTCTGTGAAAGAGCTGTATTCCTCTTCCCAAATAAGCTTTATCGAAATCTAAACCGATTTCATTGAAATTTGTCACAGGTTAATTTATCCTAATTTCAGTATGTTTGATGCATATTTTGAATTTTTTGTGCATCATGTACTTAAAATCGGGAGAGGAGAGGAGCTCTATCTAAATCTGAACCGATTTCAAAACATTCCACACGCTAGGTTATTTTAACTTCAGTACTTTGTGCAAAATTTTGTGTCAATCGGCCTACTTTTTGGTGTTTGATGCATCTTTTACTTGAAACCTTACGAAACTATATATAGGAGCTTTATCTAACCGATTTCAATTAAACTTACCATACGTTATGTTATAGTAACTTCAGTACTTAGTGCAAAATTTTGTGCCGAGTGGACCCACCTTGGTGAAGCATTTACATTCAACTTCTAGGTTATACTTACTTTGCTTTGATTTTTGTAAAATTGGACGAAAATATATATGTATAAGCTATATCAATTTCTGCACCGATTTCAATGAGACTTGCCAGAGATTAACTTGTATTAACTACAGTACATTGTACAAAATTGTGTGGCAATCGGACAAACTTTGGGTCTTTAGTGCACAATTTACATAAAATCGGAAGGAAAAATATATAGGAGCTATATCTAAATCTGAACTGATTTTCACGAAACTTAACACCCATCATTCTAGACCTGATTCATTACGCTATGCCAAATTTCATGCAAATCGAAAGATATATAGGGACTTTGGTACACCATTTACAATAAATCGGACGAAAATATATATGGGAGCTATATCTAAATCTGGACCGATTTTCACGAAATTTAGCACACGTCATTCTAGACTTAATTCAATACGCTATGCCAAATTTCGTGTAAATCAAATGATTTTCAGGGACTTTGGTGCACCATTTACCTAAAATCGGGCGAAACTATATATGGGAGCTATATCTAAATCTGAATCGATTTTCACGAAACTTAACACCCATCATTCTAGACCTGATTCATTACGATATGCCAAATTTCGTGCAAATCGAAAGATATATAAAGACTTTGGTACACCATTTACAATAAATCGGACAAAAATATATATGGGAGCTATATCTAAATCTGGACCGATTTTCACGAAATTTAGCACACGTCATTCTAGACTTAATTCAATACGCTATGCCAAATTTCGTGTAAATCAAATGATTTTCAGGGACTTTGGTGCACCATTTACCTAAAATCGGGCGAAACTATATATGGGAGCTATATCTAAATCTGAATCGATTTTCACGAAACTTAACACACATCATTCTAGACCTAATTCATTACGCTATGCCAAATTTCGTGCAAATCGAAAGATATATAGGGACTTTGGTACACCATTTACAATAAATCGGACGAAAATATATATGGGAGCTATATCTAAATCTGGACCGATTTTCACGAAATTTAGCACACGTCATTCTAGACTTAATTCAATACGCTATGCCAAATTTCGTGTAAATCAAATGATTTTCAGGGACTTTGGTACACCATTTACCTAAAATCGGGCGAAACTATATATGGGAGCTATATCTAAATCTGAATCGATTTTCAGGAAACTTGACACACATCATTCTAGACCTGATTCATTACGCTACGCAAAATTTCGTACAAATCGAAAGATATACAGGGACTTTGGTACACCATTTACATTAAATCGGACGAAAATATATATGGGAGCTATATCTAAATCTGGATCGATCTTCACGAAACTTAGCACACGTCATTCTTGACTTAATTCAATACGCTATGCCAAAATTCGCGTAAATCAAATGATTTTCAGGGACTTTGGTGCACCATTTACCTAAGATAGGGCGAAACTGTATATGGGAGCTATATCTAAATCTGAACCGATTTTCACGAAACTTAACACACATCATTCTAGACCTGATTCATTACGCTATGCCAAATTTCGTGCAAATCGAAAGATATATAGGGACTTTGGTACACCATTTACATTAAATCGGACGAAAATATATATGGGAGCTATATCTAAATCTTAACCGATTTTCACAAAATTTAGTACACATCGTTCTAGACTTAATTGAGTACTCTGTGCCAAATTTCGTGCAAATCGAACGATTTTCAGGAACTTTGGTGCAGCATTTACCTAAAATCGGGAAAAACTATATATGTGAGCTATATCTAAATCTGAGCCGATTTTCACAAAAC
>NW_026874862.1:0-17372 GCF_032173495.1 Musca vetustissima
AAATTTTAATGGATAATTATACCCTTAGCGTAAGGGTGTATACCCTTTGACACGGTGAAAATGCGCCTCATCGAAATATTGGTTTTAGACCCATGTTTCTTTGGACCAAATTAGTTTCAGTAAAAGTTAATTTCATCCAAACTTTGCCCATCTTATTATTTTTTCCAAACTTAGTTTCAATTCAAAGACGGGAATATCGGTCCACTCTTTCTGGTACCTCCTACACAGGGGATAGGTCTAAATGCGGGTTTTAGTCCATATATAGTTCATTGTCGAACCTTACGTTCTAGTTTTTTATCTCGAGATCCTCCGCAGGTGAAAAGATTACAACAGAGTCTTAGAACCAAACCCACGCATTTAACCACCTGATTTCATATTTCCCGTTGCATATCAACATTTCATTTACTTTAAGGAACAACATGTTCATATTATTATTTTCAAACATATTAATGTAGGGCATGGATCTTAGAATCCGAATACCCTGAATGGCCACGAACTCGATTCAGAATGTCTTCTGATTTTCCATCCTTGCATTGGTCCCAAAATGTGTCAATACAATTTAAAAAAAAATTAAATATTTTGAAAAAATTTAATAAATGACAAATGTAGGCTTAAAGGAATGATACGCTACCAATTTTCGCTCAAAATACCTCAAAATAACAACTACGACGTTTTGCTATCAATATAGCTCGATACTCAATTCGCGGATATGCAAATATGCTTCAAAATATTTTTTGCACATTTTTCGGACGGGGCCGACTATTTGATACCCGTCACCACTTTGGGTATATTCAACAGACGAATCCTAACAGATGTCGCATTTTTAAAAGACCAGTAAAATGGAATCGGATGTATAAACATGTCATTTGGCAATCGATACAAAATTTTCCATTTAATCAGATATAGAAGCTATATCTGAATCTGAACCGATTTCAGAAATCTTAAAACACATAATTTTAGACCTAATTCATTACGCTGTGACAAATTTCGTGCAAACCGAAAGATATATAGGGACTTTGGTGCACCATTTACATAAAATCGGACAAAACTATATATGGGAGCTATATCTAAATCTGAACCGATTTTCCGGAAACTTAACACACATCATTCTAGACCTAATTCATTACGATATGCCAAATTTCGTGCAAATCGAAAGATATATAGGGACTTTAGTGCACCATTTACATTAAATCGGACGAAGATATATATAAAAGCTATATCTAACTCTGAATCGATTTTCACGAAATTTAACACACATCATTCTGGACCTAATTCAGTACGCTATACCAAATTTCGTGCAAATCGTAAGATATATAGGGACTTTACATTAAATCGGACGAAAATATATATGGGAGCTATATCTAAATATTAATCGATTTCCACGAAACTTAACACACATCTTTCTAGACTTTATTCAGTACGCTATGCCAAATTTCGTGCAAATCAAAAAATTTCCAGGCACTTTAGTGGACTATTTACCTAAAATCGGGCGAAACTATATATGGGAGCTATATCTAAATCTGAACCGATTTTCACGAAACTTTGCACACATCATTCAAGACTCAATTCAGTACGCTATGCCAAATTTCGTGCAAATCGAATGATATATAGAGGCTTTGATGCACCATTTACCATAACACTAGAAAGACTGGAATTTTGTTTATACCTATATTGCCTAAAATCGGTCAAAATGACTTCGTTCTGAAAGAATTTTTATTGTGTAAAGAAAATTGTTTAAACTTATTTTTTAATGTTTTTTACATTATTTACAATCATACAAAACGTTGTTATTATTTGTTTTCGGTGGGAGGGCTCTCGAGTTTCCTTTTTTGAAAAATAAGAGCGCGGACAAAATGTTCGAAAAAGAGCAAGTGTTTATTCTAAGAGTGAAATCGACTGGAAATATAATATTTATTTTTTCCGATTTGGGTCTTCGTTTGTGTCTCTAGAGTAGCAAACGGGTTTCGATATTGTTGTACTAATCTGGTCATATAAGAAATTTACTTTATACAATAATGAAAGTCATTTGGTTATTTAAAATTTCCCAAGAGGTCAAAATGACCGCTTTTGGGCTATATAGGTATAGCACATGTGAATACGGGGAATGAAAGAGGAGGGAAGCAGCTACTATGATCAATAAACGTAGTTCTATGTGGTACAAAAAGTCACCAAATTTTAAAAAGCTGTGTCAAAATATACACAATTGTTTTTGTACTTGAAATTGAAAAACAGTCAAAATGACCGCCTTCGGCTATTTCGTGTTAAATCGGACAAAAAATTTATATGGGAGCTATATCTAAATCTGAACCGATTTTCCCAATTTCAATAGGGTTCGTCCTTGGGCCGAATACCTGTACCACATACCCTGTACCACAGTAATCACACTGTGGTACAGGGTATTATGTCTTTGTGCATATGTTTGTAACAGGCAAAAATAATCTAGATAGACCCATGGTTCCTTTTAAAAATATGCATAGAATCACTTTCTGAGTCGATTTATGCATGTCCGTCCGTCCGTCTGTCCATGTTAAATTGTAAACAAAGTACAGGTCGCATTTATAATTCGAATTGCATGCAATTTGGCACAGTTCACTTATTTGGTCCAAGGACGAACCCTATTGAAATTGGGAAAAATCGGTTCAGATTTAGATATAGCTCCCATATATATTTTCGTCCGATTTAAGGTAAATGGTGCACCAAAGTCCCTATATATCGTTCGATTTGCACGAAATTTGGCACAACGTACTGTATTAAGCCTAGAATGATGTCTGCCAAATTTCGTGAAAATCGAGCCAGATTTAGATATAGCTCCCATATATAGCTTCGTCCGATTTAAGGTAAATTGTGTACCAAAGTCCCTATATATCTTTCGATTTTCGCGAAATTTGGCATAGCGTACTACATTAAGTGTAGAATAATGTGTGCAGGGTTTCGTGAAAATCGGTTCAGATTTAGATATAGCTCCCATATATCTCTTCGTCCGATTTAAGGTAAATGGTGTACCAAAGTCCCTATATATCTTTCGATTTGCACGAAATTTGGCATAGCGTACTGCATTAAGTGTAGAATTATGTGTGCAGGGTTTCGTGAAAATCGGATCAGATTTAGATATAGCTCCCATATATTCATCCGATTTGTGCACCAAAAACCCTATATATTTTTCGATTTGCACGAAATTTGGCATAGCGTACTGAATTGCGTCTGTAATAATGTGTGCTAAGTGCAGGGTTTCGTGAAAATCGGTTCAGATTTAGATATAGCTCCCATATATCTCTTCGTCCGATTTAAGGTAAATGGTGTACCAAAGTCCCTATATATCTTTCGATTTGCACGAAATTTGGCATAGCGTACTGCATTAAGTGTAGAATTATGTGTGCAGGGTTTCGTGAAAATCGGATCAGATTTAGATATAGCTCCCATATATTCATCCGATTTGTGCACCAAAAACCCTATATATTTTTCGATTTGCACGAAATTTGGCATAGCGTACTGAATTGCGTCTGTAATAATGTGTGCTAAGTTTCATGAAAATCGGTTCAGATTTGGATGTAGTTCCCATATATAGTTTCGTCCGATTTTATGTAATTGGTGCACCAAAGTCCCTATATATGTTTCGATTTGCACGAATTTTGGTATAGGGTACTGAATTAAGTCTAAAATTATGTTGCTTGGCCGATTGACACAACGTACTGAAGTAAAATAAATTAGTCTCTGGCAAGTTTCCCTGAAATCGGTTCAGATATAGATATATAACAAACACGTACGTCTGCTATGATAAATATGTAGAATATAGCCAAAGTGGTGAAGGGTATCATATAGTCGGCCCAGTCCGACTTTACTACTTTCCTTACTGGTTTTGTAGTCGTATATGGTAACGAACCTCCCTCTCTGTATTTTTGTTAACAAAGTATAGGTCCCATTTATGATCCGATTTGGATGAAATTTGACACAGGTCATTTAATATGCCCAAAGACGAACCCTATTGAAATCGGTTCAGATTTAAATATAGCTCCCATATATATTTTCGTCCGATTTTAACTTATTGATGCACCAAACTCCCAATAGTGATCCGATTGAGACAATATTTTACATAGAGTAATGAATTATGTCTAGATAGTTATATGCCAAATTTTGTTGAAATCGGTTCAGATTTAGATATAGCTCCGATTATATGTAAATAGTGCACCAAACTCCCAATAGTGGACGACTAAAGCAAAATTTTGCACATAGTACTGAATGTATGTAAAATTTTGTTGTAATCGGTACAGATTTAGATATAGTTGCTATATACAGTTTCGTCCCATTTTATGTAAATACTGCCAATATTTATCCGATTGCGATAAAATTTTGCACAGCGTACTAAATTAGGGCATTGATGAATGCGAAGTTTAGTTGAAATCGTTTCAGATATAGATATAGCTCCGATTTAAAGTAAATTGTGCACCATACTCCCAATATTGTTCCGATTGAAGCAACATTTTGCACAGAGTACTGAATTAGGTCCCGACTGATGTATGCGAAATTTCAATATCTACGAGATATTGTAGATATTAACATGGTTTGCATGTACCTATAGTGGTGAAGGGTATCATATAGTCGGCCCCGTCCGACTTTTTAACTTTCCTTACTAGTTTTTAAATAGATAAATAAAATAAATGAACTAGTTTTAGAAAATTCCAGCTTAGGACAAATTTCAACAAAATACTCTTAAAAAAATTTTTCAAATCTACTCTAAGGATTATTTGTGAAAAATGATTATTTTTATACCCTCCACCATAGTATGGAGGGTATATTAGTTTTGTTTTTCCGTTTGCAACGCATCGAAATAGCCATTTCGACCCTATAAAGTATATATATATTCTTGATCAGGGTAGAATTCTAAGACGATTTAAGCATGTCCGTCTGTTTGTTGTCGTCACTCTAGCGTCTAAAACCCCACTCTTAGGAATTGAGATAGATCGCCAAAATTTTTCACAGAGTCTTTTGTCTGCAGGCAGGTCAAGTTCGATGATGGGCTATATCGGTCCACGTTTAGGCATAGCCCCCATATAAGGGTACCCCCCAATTTTCCATATTTTGAGGTTCGTGAGCGTGTTTTTCAACTGAATTCGCTGAAATTTGGTACTTTGAGTTCTTATTGGGTAGCAAATCTCCCTACTAAAAATTATAAATATAGGTCTTTTATTTGTTTGGTACCCCCCAATTTTCGGTATTTTGGGGTTCTTGAGCGCGTTTTTCAACCGAATTCGCTGAAATTTGCTACATTGGGTTCTTATTGTGCAGTAAATGTCTCCACAAAAAATATAAATTTAGGTCCACTTTTACTGGTAGCCCCCATATAACGGTACCTCCTATTATTCAGTATTTAGGGGGTTTTGATCGTATTTTCCGCCGAAATTGCTGCAATTTAGTATTTTGAGTTCTTAATAGGACCAAATCTCCCCACAAAAAATTATGAATATAGGTCAATTTTTTCGGATATCCCCCATATAAGGGTACCCTCAATTTTCGGTATTTCGGTGTTCTTGAACGCGTTACCTTTGGGATATGGTACCCCCAAATTTTCGGTATTTTGAAGTTCTTGAGTGCGTTTTTCACCCGAATTCGCTGAAATTTGGTACTTTGAGTTCGTATTGGATAGCAAATCTCCCCACCAAAAATTATAAATATAGGTCAATTTTTTAGGATAGGATAAGGGTACCCTCCAATTTTCGGTATTTTAGAGTTATTGAGCGCGTTTTTTAATCGAATCCGCTGAAATTTGGTACATTGGGTTCCTATTTGTTGCCAAATATCTAAACTAAAAATTATAAACATGGCTCCACTTTTTCTGATAGCCCCCATATAAGGGTACCCCCCAATTTTCCATATTTTGAGGTTCGTGAGCGTGTTTTTCAACTGAATTCGCTGAAATTTGGTACATTCAGTTCTTATTGGGTAGACAATCTCCCTACTAAAAATTATAAATATAGGTCTTTTATTTTTTTGGTACCCCCCAATTTTCGGTATTTTGGGGTTCTTGAGCGCGTTTTTCAACCGAATTCGCTGAAATTTGCTACATTGGGTTCTTATTGTGTAGTATATGTCTCCACAAGAAATATAAATTGAGGTCCACTTTTACTGGTAGCCCCCATATAACGGTACCTCCTATTATTCAGTATTTAGGGGGTTTTGATCGTATTTTCCGCCGAAATTGCTGCAATTTAGTATTTTGAGTTCTTAATAGGTACCAAATCTCCTCACAAAAAAATATGAATATAGGTCAATTTTTTCGGATATCCCCCATATAGGGGTACCCTCAATTTTCTGTATTTCGGTGTTCTTGAACGCGATACCTTTGGGGGTACCCTTATATGGTACCCCCAAATTTTCGGCTTTTTGAAGTTCTTGAGTGCGTTTTTCACCCGAATTCGCTGAAATTTGATACTTTGATAGCAAATTGGATAGCAAATCTCCCCACCAAAAATTATAAATATAGGTCAATTTTTTCGGATAGGATAAGGGTACCCTCCAATTTTCCGTATTTTAGAGTTATTGAGCGCGTTTTGTAACCGAATCCGCTGAAATTTGGTACATTGGGTTCCTATTTGTTGCCAAATATCTAAACTAAAAATTATAAACATAGGTCTACTTTTTCCCCCAATTTTCGGTATTTTGAAGTTCTTGTGCGTGTTTTTCAATCGAATTCGCTCAAATTTGGTATTTTGTAGTCGTATATGGAAGCAAATCTCCCTACCAAAAATTATTGATATTCACCCCATTTTAGGGGTAGTCCGTCCGTCTGTCTGTCCATGTTAAATTGTAAACTTAGTACAGGTCGCATTTATGATCCGAATTGGATGAAATTTGGCACAGCTCATTTGTTTGGCCCAAGGACGAACGCTATTGAAATTGGGAAAAATCGGTTCAGATTTAAGGTAAATGGTGTACCAAAGTCCCTTTATATATTCCGATTTGCACGAAATTTGGCATAGCGTACTGAATTAAGTCTAGAATGTTGTGTGCAAAGTTTCGTGATAATCGGTTCAGATTTAGATATAGCTCCCATATATATCTTCGTCCGATTTAAGGTAAATGGGGTACAAAGTCCCTATATATTATTCGATTTGCACGAAATTTGGCATAGCGTACTGAATTAAGTCTAGAATGATGTGTGCAAAGTTCCAGATTTAGACATAGCATAGCTTCCATGTATAATAAATAATCAATGGATGCCTGGTTGATATTACATTTTAAACAGCGAAGCATACCAAATAGCGTGCGTAGAGTTTGCTTAAAATCTATGGAATAGATTGAAGAATGGCATGTGTAAGGATTGATGTTAATCTGTTTACTTATAGAAAAATATCGCATTTTGAAGTTCGTTCAATTTTATGTCAATGTTCCTTCGAAAAAATGAAATCTGTAAACATACATATGTAGATTATCCCCAAAGTGGTGAAGGGTATCATATAGTCGACCCAGTCCGACTTTACTACATTCCTTACTTGTTTATATGAAAATAGTTATCTGATTTGTTTCGTGTGTTAGGGTCGGGTAGTCGTTACGGGGAATAGTCAAATATTACCATACAAAGACTATTTAGCCATCTCTTGTAAGCATTCCGCCCTCTAAAGATATTGTAATAAAAAAACTCAAACATGACGACAATGAAAAATATCGGCAGACATTAAGGCATCTCCTCAATATAGTGATACCTTCTGAAGGAAAGAATTGAGATAAACAATTAAAATATTCGGTTCAAAATTGGCATATACCGGTCATTAATAAGGCATAGCCCTCAAATAATGATATCCCCAAATATTCACTATTTCCAACACTATGTAATCAATATTGGTCCCCCTTTAGGAATAGCCCCATATAACTTTGTAATCCAAATTACAGTAGCTTGAGGATTTTATATCATGTTTTACCAGTATCAGTCCACTTTTTAGTTCTTACAGATTTTAGGAAAAATCCCCATTAAAAATTACTGAAATTTGTACTTGGTGTACATAATGGTTTACATAAATCGGTTTGTAGAATTATCGGTATATGCCCACTTTTTGATATGTTTTTTTCATTGCATGTATCTATCAGTATAACTATGGTGGATGGTATCCAAAGTTCGACCTGGTAGAACTTAACGCTTTTTCACTTGTTTTTTTAATACGACATTTTGATAGACGTTCGAATTTTCAAAAAACTTTCGGACATATCTTAAATTATGCAGCTCTACTCATCTTTTATTATTCTTTACATCCAACTAACCCATTTTTCACCCCATCTCCTTCTAGGGCACCCTCTGACAAATTTGCCGCAGTTCATATCAAAATCCCTTCGCTTTACCCGGCGGTGATATACCCGAAGATTTTGGTCGTAAATTCGTAAATTTTCACCCCAAGCTGCTACTTTTGTGGGTGCCCCACCGGTTGATATGGAACATAATATAGGTACTTAAGCGCTGGTGGCAGCAGCAGTACATCATATCCACAAGCTGCTACCTATTGTGGGTGCCCCACCGGTAGATATGGAACATAATATAGGTACTGAAGCGCTGGTGGCAGCAGCAGTACATCATATCCACAAGCTGCTACCTTTTGTGGGTGCCCCACCGACAGATATGGAACATAATATAGGTACTGAAGCGCTGGTGTCAGCAGCAGTACATCATATCCACAAGCTGCTACTTTTTGTGGGTGCCCCACCGGTTGATATGGAACATAATATAGGTACTGAAGCGCTGTTGGCAGCAGCAGTACATCATATCCACAATTTTCCAATCAAAGGACACGTACGCGCACAACTTTTGATCCAGAAATGGAATTGCCGCAGCTACAAAAAATGTTTCAGGAAAATCGCCATCCATCAAGGCAGCCGATACAGGCCTATGTGGTGCAATTGAATGCCTTGGAATCGCGCCGTGGCCGCAAGCCATTGGATATCAATAATGTCATGTATTGGTTTAAAAATGCCCGGACCGCCCAGAAACGTGCTGAAATGCGTGGTGGATTTGGTGCCACGCAGGCAGCCATGAATGGTCAAATGGGTCAAACATCGGGTGGCAGCAGCACCGAGCATGAGTAGTCAGCAACAAATTATGGTTTCCAGCATGAGTAACCTCTCGCTATCCAATGACATGTCACAGCATTCAGATGATCTGGATGATGAACAAAGTCGTCCAAATTCTCAAAAATTGTCACTATCATTAACCATCCACGAACGTCACCAAACCGACAGCAACCAGGCGAATGACAACACGGTAGGACTAAATGACCACATATCTCCCATGACCATATACCCGAAGATTTATCAAAATCCCTTCGCTTTCCCCGACGGTGATATACCCGAAGATTTTGGTCGTAAATTCCTAAATTTTCACCCCAAGCTGCTACCTTTTGTGGGTGCCCCACCGGTTGATATGGAACATAATATAGGTACTGAAGCGCTGGTGGCAGCAGCAGTACATCATATCCACAAGCTGCTACCTTTTGTGGGTGCCCCACCGGTTGATATGGAACATATAATATAGGTACAGCAACCAGGCGAATGACAACAAGGTGGGACTAAATGACCACATATCTCCCATGACCACGAAAGTGGATGAGAAAATTTAAAATCTCAGTGAATCGCAAAATGAACGCTCACAATCACAACCTATGAAGAACGTGAGAAGAATGACTCAAATAACTTGGCTAAAGAGGAACATCACACTGAAGAAGGTGGTAATGCGAGCGGAGAATCCACACAGGTACAAAATATGGTTTCCAGCATGGATAAACTCTCGCTACCCAATGACTTTATAAAGAGTCCTCTGAGTTCCAAATCGGTGGATATTGATACCATGTCACAGCATTCAGATGATAAAAGTCGTCCAAATTGTCCACAACTGCCACTATAATTAACCATCCACGAACGTCACCAAACCGACAGCGACCAGGCGAACAATAACAGCAGTGGTGGTGGCAGCAATAATACAACCAGCAACAACAACAGCAATTGGATAATTCCCATACCAATTTACGACCCTCTTCACCGAAACCCCCATCCTCGAAAAAGGACGATGAAGATCTCGATATGGATGACGATGCTGCAGGAATGCAAGCAAATTCGTCAATGCCTGACGATGACTTCAATATGTCTAGTATTTCAAATGAAGAACCTCGCAAACGGCATCGTACATTTATCGATCCCGTCACTGAGGTGTCAAAGCTGGAACAATGTTTTGCTATAAATACACATCCATCGCATAGTCTGATTTTGAAATATACCTTTAACAATTCACGTCCTATTTACCCAAATCCACATCCTCGAAAAAAGGACGATGAAGATCTCGATATGGATGACGATGCTGCAGGAATGCAAGCAAACTCGACAATGGATGGCGATAACCTGTCGAATATTTCAAATGAAGAACGTCGCAAACGAGATCGTACATTTATCGATCCCGTCACTGAGGTGCCAAAGCTGGAACAATGGTTTGCTATAAATACACATCCATCGCATAGTCTGATTTTGAAATATACAGACGATTTGAATACAATAGGTGAGTTGGATTTTTATGAATTTTTTTTTTTTAAATGCATTTTGAATCTGAAATGGCTCATAAATGAGGGTTGTAAGAAATTTTGAAAAATTCCTTCAAATATTCCCTCTTCTTTAAGTCTTTGAACGAATATTTTTTGAAAATTCACCGTATGATAATTTTATAAAAAAATATTAAGAAAATACTCGATTTAGTCGAAAAATATGATGAAAAATCTACGATTCGGACGGAGTTTAAAAAGAGGGCTGGGAGTAATTTTGGCTCTGTGGGGTCAAAGGCGAACTTTAGAAAATCTTTGTATTTATAATTCAAAAGCGTGGACTGCAGTAACCACTACTGATTCCTTTAGGTTTTTTAGTTTTTTTATATGTTTAATTTTTTAACAAATATTTCTAAACCATCAACCTTTCCCTCTTTCTTCTCTATCATTACAGACAAAAGTTTCCCCGCTTGCAAAATAAAAATGTACAATACTGGTTTAAATATCACCGGGCTAAATGTAAACGTCAAAATATGTCGCTGTAATATTTTAATCAATGTTCCCAGCTGGCGGGTTTGAATTCCTTTGAACATAAATATGAAGAACGTGATTAAATAAAAATAATTATGCAAAAGTTAAATAACTAAAATGACAATATTGTTGATATTAAATAACAAAAAAAGAAAAAACCAGTGAGCGGAGCAGTATAGTCGGACGGGGCCGACCATGCGATACCCTACACAACTACCACGAACTCTAACTTTCTGAGGATGTTTATTCCGAGTCTGAGTAATATTTCGTGATATTTGCCCCCTCTTGTCCGATTAGAGGTTAACAACACCTCTTCCTTACTTTTTTCGAATATTCAGTACAGTCCTTCTAATTACTTGTCCAGATTACCTTCACGGTGGGTTGTGTTGTGATTTTCGGATTATACTCTACTCGAAAACACACAAAAAATTATGTTTTCGGTCCATTTCATCCCAAAATTTTAATCTGATCATCACCGAAAATTGTAGGCGTTGTTCTTGACCATAACTGGAACTTCATGAAAAATGTCAAAGCCATCAGCGCGATATTTCTCCCTCTAATGTAGTAATGGGTTACTGAATAATATCTGAATACGTAAGCACCAGTAAATATTTTACTGTAACTCCCACATCTGAGTAGATACATCACTATATTTGGTATCAATTTAAAGGCCAACCACTCCTCTTGGATATGCTATCAACTCCTGGGGTCTACATCCTCCAGGAGTAAATATGTATGCCATAGAATACAAATTTTGTCATTTTTCACACAAAAGTCAGGGTCCATTTGACCCACTAAATATTGACCGATCTTTATCAAAACATGCATGCTTATTCTCTGGCCCGATCCCCTTCTCCATGCAAAAATTCGCGGTGTTTGGGCCATAATTGCGGCCTCTGGAGCGACCAGAAAAACCGACAAAAATTTTGTATTTGGTCCATTTCATCCCCTAAATATTAACCGATCTTTTCCAAAAACAATAGGGGTCTTCATTGGCCAGAACCCATCCTACATGCAAAATTTCGTGAAGATTGGTCCATAACTGTGGCCTGTATCGTGTTTACAAATTATAATGGACAGACGGACGGACGGACGGACGGACGGACGGACACACATGTCTAGATCGACTCAGCTAGTCGAGATATGACGATCGGTATACTTAAAGGTGGGTCTAGGACCTATATTTCGCGGCGTTACAAACATTTGGGGCTGCACAAAGCTATAATACCCTGACAACATAGTTGTGTAGGGTATAAAGAATAATTTAAGGAGTTATACATATCTAAAAACATACATATCAATTACTTCCCCAACATTTTGTAATTTATAAAATAATTTTCTTTAAAAAATAATGCAATGAAATTCCAGCCAATTTATATAAAAATAAATTATAAAAAAAACTTTGTAGAATTATTATTTGTAAAATTATTATTATTGATCGCGCACTACACTTGTAATACCTTTGACTTGCTGTACTTTGGACGCTTGTTCACCGACTCATTCCTTGTCGATCGGTTCTCCCCTTTTATAGGGAAAGTACCACGTAATAGGTACCTCACTATTTGTGATTTTGGGCACTCATTATGTCGCTCCCACCTATTACCTAAGCTTGCAAACACAATTTGAATTCATCTCTTATTCATTATTATCAAATATACAACAACAATTAAACGTATGAAATCTCATGGTGGGGGACGAAAACGAGAGCAGCGGGTTTCGTCGTCACAACACGATATAAGCCACAGTTATGGACCAATCTTCATGGAATTTTGCATGTATGTATGGTTCTGGTCAATGAAGACCCCTATTATTTTTGGTTAAGGTCGGTTAATATCAATGTGCTACAAAATAACAAACAATTTTTTTCAGTATATCTAATGTACCAATTCTGTTTAGTTGGAGTCCCAGGACCACGAAATACCTTTGGTTTTTCTGTGTCACTTCGAAAATTAATATTTTGTATTTGGTGGTGGTTCTATATCCACCATAGTATGGTGGGAATATAACCACCACCGTTTGTAACTCATCGAAATAATCATTCCCGACCCTATAAAGTATATATATTCTTGATTCTGTCTGTTGTAATCACTCTAGCGTCTAAACAAATTAAGATAGATAGCCAAAATTTTGCATAGAGTAGCCATTTGTCTGCAGGCAGGTCAAGTTAGGCTTTATCGGTCCACGTTTAGGCATTGGGTTTTTAGTTAGGTAATAAATGTCTCCACAAAAAGTTATAAATATAGGTCCACTTTTTCTGGACCATATAACCGTAGCTGCTAGTATTCAGTATTTTTGGGGTTTTGTTCGTATTTTTCCGCCGAATTAGATGTAATTTAGTATTTTGAGTTCTTAATAGGGACCAAATTTCTCCACAAAAATATCAATATAGGTTCATTTTTTCGGAAAGCTCCCATATAAGGGTACCCCCCAATTTTCGGTTCTTGACCGCGTTTTTCAACCGAATTTGCTGCAATTTAGTATTGTGTAGTCG
Organism: Musca vetustissima; assembly: GCF_032173495.1. NCBI lineage: Eukaryota > Metazoa > Arthropoda > Insecta > Diptera > Muscidae > Musca > Musca vetustissima. Next base: position 13,528 of record NW_026874862.1, read on the forward strand.
CACATGGTAACAAATCTCCCTACCAAAAATTATTAATATTCGCCCCCTTTTTGAGGTAGTGTTGAGTTTGGTTCTAGGTCTCTGTTGTAATCATTTCACCTGCGGAGGATAACGAGATAAAAAAATATAACGTAAAGTTCTATAATGAACTATAGCCGCATTTTGACCTAGCCCCTGTGTGGAGATTCCAGAAGGAGTGGACAGATATTCCCATCTTCGAACCTGAACTAAGTTTGGAAGAAATAATAAGATAGGCACAGGTTAAATATTGACAAGTGCTTACGTATTCATGTATTGTTTAGTAAACCATTACCACACTAGAGGGCGGAATATAGCGCTGATCGCTTTGAAATTTTCCATGAATTTCCAGTTATGGTAAAGGACAACACCGATAATTTTCGGTGATGACCCGATAATAATATTGGGATGAAGTGGACCGAAAACTTATTTTTTGTGTTTTTTCGAGTCGATCTACATACCACAATTAAAAGCCGAACATCACAACACAACCGACGGTGAAGGGAATCTGGACAAGTAATTAGAAGGGCTGTACTGAATATTAGTAATATTTGTTGACCTATAATCTGGCTGTCTGGTGCCCACGATAACTCTCGAAAGCAGCAACCGATTTCATTCAAACTTTGCATATCTTAATATGTCGTCCAAACTTAGACAGATATTCCAGAAGGAGTGGAATATCTGTCCACTCCCTCTGGTACCTCCTCCACAGAAGGTCAAAATTTTCAATATTTATAATACCAATATCAGGCGAATGGAATGTCAGATTTGAACCAAATTTTGCACAACCTATTACCTTTACAAAGCCTAGATCAAGTATGAAGATGGGACCCATTTATCCACTCCTTCTGGTACCTCCCCCCAAAAAATATTTTAAATATCCACGTCTATTTATACAACTCCGTATTATGTCTTTGTGCATATGTTTATAAAAGGCAAAAGGAATCGAGAGAGACCCAAGATTTTGCGCAGCCTACTGAATTTAGTCCAGTTTAATGTTCGAAGTTTTGTAATAAAAAACAATTTTATGGAAATAGTATACCAAGTTACCAATATTTGTCCGATTGAGCCAAGATTTTGCATTCCGTACTAAACTCCCAATATTAGTCCGAATTCACATAAATCTCACATATATAGTTTCTTCCGATTGTATGTAAATAGAACAAACATACCTTCCTCGGCAGGAAATTTATTGGTAGGAAGAAAACAAAGCGGACCATTGTTGATATTTTTTTGTGGGAAGATTTGCTACCTATGAGAATTCAAAATGCTAAATTATAAGTAATTTGGTTAAAAACGTGCCAAAACTCTACAAAATTCTTAATAATGGGGGGTACCGTTATATGTGAATTATACCGAAGCATGGGCTAGTATTCATAATTATACCCTACACAACTATGTTGTCAGGGTATTATTATACCCTACACAACTATGTTGTCAGGGTATTATTATACCTTACACAACTACGTTGTCGGGGTATTATCGCTTTGTGCAGCCCCAAGAGTTTGTAACGCCGCGAAATATTGGTCCTAGACTCACCTTTAAGTATACCGATCATATCTCGACTAGCTGAGTTGATCAAGACATGTATGTCCGTCCTTCTGTCCATTATAATTTGTAAACACGATACAGGTCATAGTTATGGACCAATCTTCACGAAATTTTGCATGTAGGATAGTTTCTGGCCAATGAAGACCCCTATTGTTTTTGGTAAAGATCGGTTAATAGTTAGGAGATGAAATGGACCAAAAACTTTATTATACCCTTCACCACACTGTGGTACAGGTTATTATGTCTTGGTACATATGGGCAAAAGGAAACGAGAATATGCATAGAGTGTATGCATATAATCACTTTCTGATTCGATTTATGCATGTCCATCTGTCTGTCCGTCCGCCCATGTATTTTTGTTAACAAAGTGCAGGTCGCATTTATGATCCGATTTGGTTAAAATTTGGCACAGGTCACTTAATTGGCCCAAGGACAAACCCTATTGAAATTGGAGTAAATCGGTCCACGTTTGAGTTTCTTGAGCGCGTTTTTGACTGAATTCGCTAAAATTTGGGACTTTGAGTTCTTATTGGGTAGCAAATCTCTCCACTAAAAATTATAAATATGGGTCCATATTTTCGGATAGCCCCCATAAAAGGGTACCCCATTTTGCGGTATTTTGGGGGTTTTGATCGCATTTTTCGACCGAATTCGCTGAAATTTGGTACATTGAGTTCTTATTGGGTAGCACATTTCCCTACTAAAAATCATATATATATAGGTAAATTTTTTCGGAAAGCCCCTATATAAGGGTACCCCCAATTTTCGGTATTTTGGGGTTCTTCGGCTCGTTTTATAACTGAATTCTCTGAAACTTTGTACATTGGGTTATTATTAGGTACCAAATTACTCCACTAAAAATTATAAAAATAGGTCCAGTTTTTCTGGTAGTCCTCATATATCGGTACCCCCAAATTTTTGGTATTTTGGGGGTTCTGATCGTATCTTTGACTGTAATTTAGTACCGAGTTCTTATTAGGTAGACTATAAATTATAAGTAATTTATGGTGCACCAAAGTCTGTATGGCATATAGTACTGAATTATTAGGTAGAGAAAATCTCTCCAAATATACAATTTATGTAAATTACCAAAGCCCCTAAATATCTTTCGATTTTCACGATAATGTAAATGTTGCACCAATATTTCGAACGGGTGTCTGATTGAGATTATATTTTTAACAGTGCGGCATACTGAATCACGTGTATCATGTTTGCTTTAAGTCGATTTCCTTAAATCTGATTGAAATTAAATGTAGCATAGGTTGACATGACATGAAATTGTTAGGATACATATATACATATAGTGGTGAAGGGTATCGATAGTCGGCCCAGTCCGACTTTACTACTTTCCTTACTGATTTTTGTCTGTTTTTCTGGTCGCTCCAAAGGCCGTAAAAATGGCCCGAACTTCGTGAAATTTTGCATGGAGAAGGGGATCGAGCCAAAGAATAAGCATGCCTGTTTTGATAAAGATCGGTCAATATTTAGCGGGTCAAATGGACCCTGAATTTTGTGTGAAAAATGACAAAATTTGTATTCTAAAGCATATATGGGAAATTACAAAAATCTTTTAAATTCCTTGAAGCTGAGGTTTGCAAGGTTATAACTCGCGAAATATGAACATATTGCATATAATTTAAATTCATTTCTATAAAATGAAGTGTTTTCGTCATAATCTTAAAATATTGGTAATAAATAATACGTTGCGTGGAAGCGGTGATGGTGGTAATGTAAAAATATGGGTGAAAATGTGTTGAATCCAACGAGTTTTTTTGTGTTCGTTCCCGATTTGTGGCTAAAATACACAACGCACGCACATGTGATCAGTGACTAAGTTGCAGAATACCCCATGGACAATATGGTTCTAATGTATGATTTTTCGATATAATCACTGCATCCACCCAAAATGGATGCTGACATTTTTATAATTAGGATGCCCATCCAGATAATGGACTAAACTGAAATTTCGTCTCAATCGGATATAATTTGCGAGTTTGGTGCACAATTTGCCTAAAATCGGACGAAACTATATATGGGAGCTATATCTAAATCTGAACCGATTTTCTCCAATTTCAATAGGTTTCTTCCTTGGGCCAATTAAGTGACCTGTGCCTAATTTCACCCAAATCGTATCCACAATGCGACCTGTACTTTGTTAACAAAAATACATGGACGGACGGACGGACATGCATAAATCGACTTAAAAAGTGATTCTATGCATATTCTCAAAAGGAACCATGTGTCTATCTCGTTTTCTTTTGCCTGTTACAAACATA